>NC_041012.1:24918849-25071119 GCF_004193775.1 Glycine soja | reverse complement strand
GTGCGGACCCTCAAGGCAATCCTCCATTCTCCCCCTTTTCGGAGCCCCATGAATGTTATTGCTAGCGCTGTTCATGTGTCCTCCACCTTCGAGTTTGGAGCTGTGTTTCATGATTGCCTAAGTGCGGACCCTCAAGGCAATCCTCCATTCTCCACCTTTTTCGGAGCCCCATGAATGTTATTGCCTAGCGCTGTTCATGTGTCCTCCACCTTCGAGTTTGGAGCTGTGTTTCATGATTGCCTAAGTGCGGACCCTCAAGGCAATCCTCCATTCTCCGCCCTTTTTCAGAGCCCCATGAATGTTATTGCATAGCGCTGTTCAAGTTTCCTCCACCTTCGAGTTTGGAGCTGTGTTTCATGATTGCCTAAGTGCGGAAATTCAAGGCAATCCTCCATTCTAAACCTTTTTCGGAGCCCCATGAATGTTATTTCCTAGCGCTGTTCATGTGTTCTCCACCTTCGAGTTTGGAGCTGTGTTTCATGATTGCCTAAGTGCGGACCCTCAAGGCAATCCACCATTCTCCCCCTTTTTCGGAGCCCCATGAATGTTATTGCCCAGCGCTTTTCATGTGTCCTCCACCTTCGAGTTTGGAGCTGTGTTTCATGATTGTCTAAGTGCGGACCCTCAAGGCAATCCTCCATTCTAAACCTTTTTCGGAGCCCCATGAATGTTATTTCCTAGCGGTGTTCATGTGTCCTCCACCTTCGAGTTTGGAGCTGTGTTTCATGATTGTCTAAGTGCGGACCCTCAAGGCAATCCTCCATTCTAAACCTTTTTCGGAGCCCCATGAATGTTATTGCCTAGCGCTATTCATGTGTCCTCCACCTTCGAGTTTGGAGCTATGTTTCATGATTGCCTAAGTGCGGACCCTCAAGGCAATCCTCCATTCTCCCCCTTTTTCGGAGCCCCATGAATGTTATTGCCTAGCACTGTTCATGTGTCCTCCACCTTCGAGTTTGGAGCTGTGTATCATGATTGCCTAAGTGCGGACCCTCAAGGCAATCCTCCATTCTCCACCTTTTTCGAAGCCCCATGAATGTTATTGCCTAGCGCTGTTCATGTGTCCTCCACCTTCGAGTTTGGAGCTGTGTTTCATGATTGCCTAAGTGCGGACCCTCAAGGCAATCCTCCATTCTCAACCTTTTTCGGAGCCCCATGAATGTTATTGCCTAGCGCTGTTCATGTGTTCTCCACCTTCGAGTTTGGAGCTGTGTTTCATGATTGCCTAAGTGCGGACCCTCAAGGCAATCCTCCATTCTCCCCCTTTTTCGAGCCCCATGAATGTTATTGCATAGCGCTGTTCATGTGTCCTCCACCTTCGAGTTTGAGCTGTGTTTCATGATTGCCTAAGTGCGGACCCTCAAGGCAAACCTCCATTCTCCACCTTTTTCGGAGCCCCATGAATGTTATTGCCTAGCGCTGTTCATGTGTCCTCCACCTTCGAGTTTGGAGCTGTGTTTCATGATTGCCTAAGTGCGGACCCTCAAGGCAATCCTCCATTCTCCCCCTTTTTCAGAGCCCCATGAATGTTATTGCATAGCGCTGTTCAAGTTTCCTCCACCTTCGAGTTTGGAGCTGTGTTTCATGATTGCCTAAGTGCGGACCCTCAAGGCAATCCTCCATTCTCCACCTTTTTCGGAGCCCCATGAATGTTATTGCCTAACGCTGTTCATGTGTCCTCCACCTTCGAGTTTGGAGCTGTGTTTCATGATTGCCTAAGTGCGGACCCTCAAGGCAATCCTCAATTCTCAACCTTTTACGGAGCCCCATGAATGTTATTGCCTAGCGTTGTTCATGTGTCCTCCACCTACGAGTTTGGAGCTGTGTTTCATGATTGCCTAAGTGCGGACCCTTAAGGCAATCCTCCATTCACCACCTTTTTCGGAGCCCCATGAATGTTATTGCCTAGCGCTTTTCCTGTGTCCTCCACCTTCAAGTTTGGAGCTGTGTTTCATAATTGCCTAAGTGCGGACCCTCAAGGCAATCCTCCATTCTCCCCCTTTTTCGGAGCCCCATGAATGTTATGGCCTAGCGCTGTTCATGTGTCCTCCATCTTATAGTTTGGAGCTGTTTTTCATGATTGCCTAAGTGCGGACCCTCAAGGCAATCCTCCATTCTCCCCCTTTTTTCGGAGCCCCATGAATGCTATTGCCTAGCGCTGTTCATGTGTCCTCCACCTTCAAGTTTGGAGCTGTGTTTCATAATTGCCTAAGTGCGGACCCTCAAGGCAATCCTCCATTCTCCCCCCTTTTTCCGAGCCCCATGGATGTTATTGCATAGCGCTGTTCATGTGTCCTCCACCTTCGAGTTTGGAGCTGTGTTTCATGATTGCCTAAGTGCGGACCCTCAAGGCAATCCTCCATTCTAAACCTTTTTCGGAGCCCCATGAATGTTATTTCCTAGCGCTGTTCATGTGTCCTCCACCTTCGAGTTTGGAGCTGTGTTTCATGATTGTCTAAGTGCGGAAATTCAAGGCAATCCTCCATTCTAAACCTTTTTCGGAGCCCCATGAATGTTATTTCCTAGCGCTGTTCATGTGTTCTCCACCTTCGAGTTTGGAGCTGTGTTTCATGATTGCCTAAGTGCGGACCCTCAAGGCAATCCACCATTCTCCCCCTTTTTCGGAGCCCCATGAATGTTATTGCCCAGCGCTTTTCATGTGTCCTCCACCTTCGAGTTTGGAGCTGTGTTTCATGATTGTCTAAGTGCGGACCCTCAAGGCAATCCTCCATTCTAAACCTTTTTCGGAGCCCCATGAATGTTATTTCCTAGCGCTGTTCATGTGTCCTCCACCTTCGAGTTTGGAGCTGTGTTTCATGATTGTCTAAGTGCGGACCCTCAAGGCAATCCTCCATTCTAAACCCTTTTCGGAGCCCCATGAATGTTATTGCCTAGCGCTATTCATGTGTCCTCCACCTTCGAGTTTGGAGCTATGTTTCATGATTGCCTAAGTGCGGACCCTCAAGGCAATCCTCCATTCTCCCCCTTTTTCGGAGCCCCATGAATGTTATTGCCTAGCGCTGTTCATGTGTCCTCCACCTTCGAGTTTGGAGCTGTGTATCATGATTGCCTAAGTGCGAACCCTCAAGGCAATCCTCCGTTCTCCACCTTTTTCGAAGCCCCATGAATGTTATTGCCTAACGCTGTTCGTGTGTCCTCCACCTTCGAGTTTGGAGCTGTGTTTCATGATTGCCTTAGTGTGGACCCTCAAGGCAATCCTCCATTCTCAACCTTTTTCGGAGCCCCAGGAATGTTATTGCCTAGCGCTGTTCATGTGTTCTCCACCTTCGAGTTTGGAGCTGTGTTTCATGATTGCCTAAGTGCGGACCCTCAAGGCAATCCTCCATTCTCCCCCCTTTTTCAGAGCCCCATGAATGTTAATGCATAGCGCTGTTCATGTGTCCTCCACCTTCGAGTTTCGAGCTGTGTTTCATGATTGCCTAAGTGCGGACCCTCAAGGCAAACCTCCATTCTCCACCTTTTTCGGAGCCCCATGAATGTTATTGCCTAGCGCTGTTCATGTGTCCTCCACCTTCGAGTTTGGAGCTGTGTTTCATGATTGCCTAAGTGCGGACCCTCAAGGCAATCCTCCATTCTCCGCCCTTTTTCAGAGCCCCATGAATGTTATTGCATAGCGCTGTTCAAGTTTCCTCCACCTTCGAGTTTGGAGCTGTGTTTCATGATTGCCTAAGTGCGGAAATTCAAGGCAATCCTCCATTCTAAACCTTTTTCGGAGCCCCATGAATGTTATTTCCTAGCGCTGTTCATGTGTTCTCCACCTTCGAGTTTGGAGCTGTGTTTCATGATTGCCTAAGTGCGGACCCTCAAGGCAATCCACCATTCTCCCCCTTTTTCGGAGCCCCATGAATGTTATTGCCTAGCGCTTTTCATGTGTCCTCCACCTTCGAGTTTGGAGCTGTGTTTCATGATTGTCTAAGTGCGGACCCTCAAGGCAATCCTCCATTCTCCCCCCTTTTTCCGAGCCCCATGGATGTTATTGCATAGCGCTGTTCATGTGTCCTCCACCTTCGAGTTTGGAGCTGTGTTTCATGATTGCCTAAGTGCGGACCCTCAAGGCAATCCTCCATTCTAAACCTTTTTCGGAGCCCCATGAATGTTATTTCCTAGCGCTGTTCATGTGTCCTCCACCTTCGAGTTTGGAGCTGTGTTTCATGATTGTCTAAGTGCGGAAATTCAAGGCAATCCTCCATTCTAAACCTTTTTCGGAGCCCCATGAATGTTATTTCCTAGCGCTGTTCATGTGTTCTCCACCTTCGAGTTTGGAGCTGTGTTTCATGATTGCCTAAGTGCGGACCCTCAAGGCAATCCACCATTCTCCCCCTTTTTCGGAGCCCCATGAATGTTATTGCCCAGCGCTTTTCATGTGTCCTCCACCTTCGAGTTTGGAGCTGTGTTTCATGATTGTCTAAGTGCGGACCCTCAAGGCAATCCTCCATTCTAAACCTTTTTCGGAGCCCCATGAATGTTATTTCCTAGCGCTGTTCATGTGTCCTCCACCTTCGAGTTTGGAGCTGTGTTTCATGATTGTCTAAGTGCGGACCCTCAAGGCAATCCTCCATTCTAAACCCTTTTCGGAGCCCCATGAATGTTATTGCCTAGCGCTATTCATGTGTCCTCCACCTTCGAGTTTGGAGCTATGTTTCATGATTGCCTAAGTGCGGACCCTCAAGGCAATCCTCCATTCTCCCCCTTTTTCGGAGCCCCATGAATGTTATTGCCTAGCGCTGTTCATGTGTCCTCCACCTTCGAGTTTGGAGCTGTGTATCATGATTGCCTAAGTGCGAACCCTCAAGGCAATCCTCCGTTCTCCACCTTTTTCGAAGCCCCATGAATGTTATTGCCTAACGCTGTTCGTGTGTCCTCCACCTTCGAGTTTGGAGCTGTGTTTCATGATTGCCTTAGTGTGGACCCTCAAGGCAATCCTCCATTCTCAACCTTTTTCGGAGCCCCAGGAATGTTATTGCCTAGCGCTGTTCATGTGTTCTCCACCTTCGAGTTTGGAGCTGTGTTTCATGATTGCCTAAGTGCGGACCCTCAAGGCAATCCTCCATTCTCCCCCCTTTTTCAGAGCCCCATGAATGTTAATGCATAGCGCTGTTCATGTGTCCTCCACCTTCGAGTTTCGAGCTGTGTTTCATGATTGCCTAAGTGCGGACCCTCAAGGCAAACCTCCATTCTCCACCTTTTTCGGAGCCCCATGAATGTTATTGCCTAGCGCTGTTCATGTATCCTCCACCTTCGAGTTTGGAGCTGTGTTTCATGATTGCCTAAGTGCGGACCCTCAAGGCAATCCTCCATTCTCCGCCCTTTTTCAGAGCCCCATGAATGTTATTGCATAGCGCTGTTCAAGTTTCCTCCACCTTCGAGTTTGGAGCTGTGTTTCATGATTGCCTAAGTGCGAAAATTCAAGGCAATCCTCCATTCTAAACCTTTTTCGGAGCCCCATGAATGTTATTTCCTAGCGCTGTTCATGTGTCCTCCACCTTCGAGTTTGGAGCTGTGTTTCATGATTGCCTTAGTGCGGACCCTCAAGGCAATCCTCCATTCTCCCCCTTTTTCGGAGCCCCATGAATGTTATTGCATAGCGCTGTTCATGTGTCCTCCACCTTCGAGTTTGGAGCTGTGTATCATGATTGCCTAAGTGCGAACCCTCAAGGCAATCCTCCATTCTCCACCTTTTTCGAAGCCCCATGAATGTTATGGCCTAACGCTGTTCGTGTGTCCTCCACCTTCGAGTTTGGAGCTGTGTTTCATGATTGCCTTAGTGTGGACCCTCAAGGCAATCCTCCATTCTCAACCTTTTTCGGAGCCCCATGAATGTTATTGCCTAGCGCTGTTCATGTGTTCTCCACCTTCGAGTTTGGAGCTGTGTTTCATGATTGCGTAAGTGCGGACCCTCAAGGCAATCCTCCATTCTCCCCCCTTTTTCAGAGCCCCATGAATGTTATTGCCTAGCGCTGTTCATGTGTCCTCCACCTTCGAGTTTGGAGCTGTGTTTCATGATTGCCTAAGTGCGGACCCTCAAGGGAATCCTCCATTCTCCCCCCTTTTTCTAAGCCCCATGAATGTTATTGCATAGCGCTGTTCATGTGTCCTCCACCTTCGAGTTTCGAGCTGTGTTTCATGATTGCCTAAGTGCGGACCCTCAAGGCAATCCTCCATTCTCCACCTTTTTCGGAGCCCCATGAATGTTATTGCCTAGCGCTGTTCATGTGTCCTCCATCTTATAGTTTGGAGCTGTGTTTCATGATTGCCTAAGTGCGGACCCTCAAGGCAATCCTCCATTCTCCCCCCTTTTTCAGTGCCCATGAATGTTATTGCATAGCGCTATTCAAGTGTCCTCCACCTTCAAGTTTGTAGCTATGTTTCATGATTGCCTAAGTGCGGACCCTCAAGGGAATCCTCCATTCTCCACCTTTTTCGGAGCCCCATGAATGTTATTGCCTAGCGCTGTTCATGTGTCCTCCACCTTCGAGTTCGGTGTTGTGTTTCATTATTGCCTATGTGCGGACCCTCAAGGCAATCCTCCATTCTCCCCCTTTTTTTAGAGCCCCATGAATGTTATTGCATAGGGCTGTTCATGTGTCCTCCACCTTCAAGTTTGTAGCTGTGTTTCATGATTGCCTAAGTGCGGACCCTCAAGGCAATCCTCCATTCTCCCCCCTTTTTCGGAGCCCCATGAATGTTATTGCCTAGCGTTGTTCATGTGTCCTCCACCTTCGAGTTTGGAGTTATGTTTCATGATTGCCTAAGTGCGGACCCTCAAGGCAATCCTCCATTCTCCCCCTTTTTCGGAGCCCCATGAATGTTATTGCCTAGCGCTGTTCATGTGTCCTCCACCTTCGAGTTTAGAGTTATGTTTCATGATTGCCTAAGGCGGATCCTCAAGGCAATCCTCCATTCTCCCCCTTTTTCGGAGCCCCATGAATGTTATTGCCTAGCGCTGTTCATGTGTCCTCCACCTTCGAGTTTGGAGTTATGTTTCATGATTGCCTAAGTGCGGACCCTCAAGGCAATCCTCCATTCTCCCCCTTTTTCGGAGCCCCATGAATGTTATTGCCTAGCGCTTTTCATGTGTCCTCCACCTTCGAGTTTGGAGCTGTGTTTCATGATTGGCTAAGTGCGGACCCTCAAGGCAATCCTCCATTCTCCACCTTTTTCGAAGCCCCATGAATGTTATTGCCTAACGTTGTTCGTGTGTCCTCCACCTTCGAGTTTGGAGCTGTGTTTCATGATTGCCTAAGTGTGGACCCTCAAGGCAATCCTCCATTCTCAACCTTTTTCGGAGCCCCATGAATTTTATTGCCTAGCGCTGTTCATGTGTTCTCCACCTTCGAGTTTGGAGCTGTGTTTCATGATTGCGTAAGTGCGGACCCTCAAGGCAATCCTCCATTCTCCCCCCTTTTTCAGAGCCCCATGAATGTTATTGCATAGCGCTGTTCAAGTTTCCTCCACCTTCGAGTTTGGAGCTGTGTTTCATGATTGCCTAAGTGCGGAAATTCAAGGCAATCCTCCATTCTAAACCTTTTTCGGAGCCCCATGAATGTTATTTCCTAGCGCTGTTCATGTGTCCTCCACCTTCGAGTTTGGAGCTGTGTTTCATGATTGCCTTAGTGCGGACCCTCAAGGCAATCCTCCATTCTCCCCCTTTTTCGGAGCCCCATGAATGTTATTGCATAGCGCTGTTCATGTGTCCTCCACCTTCGAGTTTGGAGCTGTGTATCATGATTGCCTAAGTGCGAACCCTCAAGGCAATCCTCCATTCTCCACCTTTTTCGAAGCCCCATGAATGTTATGGCCTAACGCTGTTCGTGTGTCCTCCACCTTCGAGTTTGGAGCTGTGTTTCATGATTGCCTTAGTGTGGACCCTCAAGGCAATCCTCCATTCTCAACCTTTTTCGGAGCCCCATGAATGTTATTGCCTAGCGCTGTTCATGTGTTCTCCACCTTCGAGTTTGGAGCTGTGTTTCATGATTGCGTAAGTGCGGACCCTCAAGGCAATCCTCCATTCTCCCCCCTTTTTCAGAGCCCCATGAATGTTATTGCCTAGCGCTGTTCATGTGTCCTCCACCTTCGAGTTTGGAGCTGTGTTTCATGATTGCCTAAGTGCGGACCCTCAAGGGAATCCTCCATTCTCCCCCTTTTTCTAAGCCCCATGAATGTTATTGCATAGCGCTGTTCATGTGTCCTCCACCTTCGAGTTTCGAGCTGTGTTTCATGATTGCCTAAGTGCGGACCCTCAAGGCAATCCTCCATTCTCCACCTTTTTCGGAGCCCCATGAATGTTATTGCCTAGCGCTGTTCATGTGTCCTCCATCTTATAGTTTGGAGCTGTGTTTCATGATTGCCTAAGTGCGGACCCTCAAGGCAATCCTCCATTCTCCCCCCTTTTTCAGTGCCCATGAATGTTATTGCATAGCGCTATTCAAGTGTCCTCCACCTTCAAGTTTGTAGCTATGTTTCATGATTGCCTAAGTGCGGACCCTCAAGGGAATCCTCCATTCTCCACCTTTTTCGGAGCCCCATGAATGTTATTGCCTAGCGCTGTTCATGTGTCCTCCACCTTCGAGTTCGGTGTTGTGTTTCATTATTGCCTATGTGCGGACCCTCAAGGCAATCCTCCATTCTCCCCCTTTTTTAGAGCCCCATGAATGTTATTGCATAGGGCTGTTCATGTGTCCTCCACCTTCAAGTTTGTAGCTGTGTTTCATGATTGCCTAAGTGCGGACCCTCAAGGCAATCCTCCATTCTCCCCCTTTTTCGGAGCCCCATGAATGTTATTGCCTAGCGTTGTTCATGTGTCCTCCACCTTCGAGTTTGGAGTTATGTTTCATGATTGCCTAAGTGCGGACCCTCAAGGCAATCCTCCATTCTCCCCCTTTTTCGGAGCCCCATGAATGTTATTGCCTAGCGCTGTTCATGTGTCCTCCACCTTCGAGTTTAGAGTTATGTTTCATGATTGCCTAAGGGCGGATCCTCAAGGCAATCCTCCATTCTCCCCCTTTTTCGGAGCCCCATGAATGTTATTGCCTAGCGCTGTTCATGTGTCCTCCACCTTCGAGTTTGGAGTTATGTTTCATGATTGCCTAAGTGCGGACCCTCAAGGCAATCCTCCATTCTCCCCCTTTTTCGGAGCCCCATGAATGTTATTGCCTAGCGCTTTTCATGTGTCCTCCACCTTCGAGTTTGGAGCTGTGTTTCATGATTGGCTAAGTGCGGACCCTCAAGGCAATCCTCCATTCTCCACCTTTTTCGAAGCCCCATGAATGTTATTGCCTAACGTTGTTCGTGTGTCCTCCACCTTCGAGTTTGGAGCTGTGTTTCATGATTGCCTAAGTGTGGACCCTCAAGGCAATCCTCCATTCTCAACCTTTTTCGGAGCCCCATGAATTTTATTGCCTAGCGCTGTTCATGTGTTCTCCACCTTCGAGTTTGGAGCTGTGTTTCATGATTGCGTAAGTGCGGACCCTCAAGGCAATCCTCCATTCTCCCCCCTTTTTCAGAGCCCCATGAATGTTATTGCCTAGCGATGTTCATGTGTCCTCCACCTTCGAGTTTGGAGTTATGTTTCATGATTGCCTAAGTGCGGACCCTCAAGGCAATCCTCCATTCTCCCCCTTTTTCGGAGCCCCATGAATGTTATTGCCTAGCGCTGTTCATGTGTCCTCCACCTTCGAGTTTAGAGTTATGTTTCATGATTGCCTAAGTGCGGACCCTCAAGGCAATCCTCCATTCTCCCCCTTTTTCGGAGCCCCATGAATGTTATTGCCTAGCGCTGTTCATGTGTCCTCCACCTTCGAGTTTGGAGTTATGTTTCATGATTGCCTAAGTGCGGACCCTCAAGGCAATCCTCCATTCTCCCCCTTTTTCGGAGCCCCATGAATGTTATTGCCTAGCGCTTTTCATGTGTCCTCCACCTTCGAGTTTGGAGCTGTGTTTCATGATTGGCTAAGTGCGGACCCTCAAGGCAATCCTCCATTCTCCACCTTTTTCGAAGCCCCATGAATGTTATTGCCTAACGTTGTTCGTGTGTCCTCCACCTTCGAGTTTGAAGCTGTGTTTCATGATTGCCTAAGTGTGGACCCTCAAGGCAATCCTCCATTCTCAACCTTTTTCGGAGCCCCATGAATGTTGTTGCCTAGCGCTGTTCATGTGTTCTCCACCTTCGAGTTTGGAGCTGTGTTTCATGATTGCCTAAGTGCGGACCCTCAAGGGAATCCTCCATTCTCCCCCCTTTTTCAAAGCCCCATGAATGTTATTGCATAGCGCTGTTCATGTGTCCTCCACCTTCGAGTTTCGAGCTGTGTTTCATGATTGCCTAAGTGCGGACCCTCAAGGCAATCCTCCATTCTCCACCTTTTTCGGAGCCCCATGAATGTTATTGCCTAGCGCTGTTCATGTGTCCTCCATCTTATAGTTTGGAGCTGTGTTTCATGATTGCCTAAGTGCGGACCCTCAAGGCAATCCTCCATTCTCCCCCCTTTTTCAGAGCCCATGAATGTTATTGCATAGCGCTGTTCAAGTGTCCTCCACCTTCAAGTTTGTAGCTGTGTTTCATGATTGCCTAAGTGCGGACCCTCAAGGGAATCCTCCATTCTCCACCTTTTTCGGAGCCCCATGAATGTTATTGCCTAGCGCTGTTCATGTGTCCTCCATCTTCGAGTTTGGTGTTGTGTTTCATGATTGCCTATGTGCGGACCCTCAAGGCAATCCTCCATTCTCCCCCTTTTTTTAGAGCCCCATGAATGTTATTGCATAGGGCTGTTCATGTGTCCTCCACCTTCAAGTTTGTAGCTGTGTTTCATGATTGCCTAAGTGCGGACCCTCAAGGCAATCCTCCATTCTCCCCCCTTTTTCGGAGCCCCATGAATGTTATTGCCTAGCGCTGTTCATGTGTCCTCCACCTTCGAGTTTAGAGTTATGTTTCATGATTGCCTAAGTGCGGACCCTCAAGGCAATCCTCCATTCTCCCCCTTTTTCGGAGCCCCATGAATGTTATTGCCTAGCGCTGTTCATGTGTCCTCCACCTTCGAGTTTGGAGTTATGTTTCATGATTGCCTAAGTGCGGACCCTCAAGGCAATCCTCCATTCTCCCCCTTTTTCGGAGCCCCATGAATGTTATTGCCTAGCGCTTTTCATGTGTCCTCCACCTTCGAGTTTGGAGCTGTGTTTCATGATTGGCTAAGTGCGGACCCTCAAGGCAATCCTCCATTCTCCACCTTTTTCGAAGCCCCATGAATGTTATTGCCTAACGTTGTTCGTGTGTCCTCCACCTTCGAGTTTGGAGCTGTGTTTCATGATTGCCTAAGTGTGGACCCTCAAGGCAATCCTCCATTCTCAACCTTTTTCGGAGCCCCATGAATGTTGTTGCCTAGCGCTGTTCATGTGTTCTCCACCTTCGAGTTTGGAGCTGTGTTTCATGATTGCCTAAGTGCGGACCCTCAAGGGAATCCTCCATTCTCCCCCCTTTTTCAAAGCCCCATGAATGTTATTGCATAGCGCTGTTCATGTGTCCTCCACCTTCGAGTTTCGAGCTGTGTTTCATGATTGCCTAAGTGCGGACCCTCAAGGCAATCCTCCATTCTCCCCCCTTTTTCGGAGCCCCATGAATGTTATTGCCTAGCGTTGTTCATGTGTCCTCCACCTTCGAGTTTGGAGTTATGTTTCATGATTGCCTAAGTGCGGACCCTCAAGGCAATCCTCCATTCTCCCCCCTTTTTCAGAGCCCATGAATGTTATTGCATAGCGCTGTTCAAGTGTCCTCCACCTTCAAGTTTGTAGCTGTGTTTCATGATTGCCTAAGTGCGGACCCTCAAGGGAATCCTCCATTCTCCCCCTTTTTCGGAGCCCCATGAATGTTATTGCCTAGCGCTGTTCATGTGTCCTCCATCTTCGAGTTTGGTGTTGTGTTTCATGATTGCCTATGTGCGGACCCTCAAGGCAATCCTCCATTCTCCCCCCTTTTTCAGAGCCCATGAATGTTATTGCATAGCGCTGTTCAAGTGTCCTCCACCTTCAAGTTTGTAGCTGTGTTTCATGATTGCCTAAGTGCGGACCCTCAAGGGAATCCTCCATTCTCCACCTTTTTCGGAGCCCCATGAATGTTATTGCCTAGCGCTGTTCATGTGTCCTCCATCTTCGAGTTTGGTGTTGTGTTTCATGATTGCCTATGTGCGGACCCTCAAGGCAATCCTCCATTCTCCCCCTTTTTTTAGAGCCCCATGAATGTTATTGCATAGGGCTGTTCATGTGTCCTCCACCTTCAAGTTTGTAGCTGTGTTTCATGATTGCCTAAGTGCGGACCCTCAAGGCAATCCTCCATTCTCCCCCCTTTTTCGGAGCCCCATGAATGTTATTGCCTAGCGCTGTTCATGTGTCCTCCACCTTCGAGTTTGGAGTTATGTTTCATGATTGCCTAAGTGCGGACCCTCAAGGCAATCCTTCATTCTCCCCCTTTTTCGGAGCCCCATGAATGTTATTGCCTAGCGCTGTTCATGTGTCCTCCACCTTCGAGTTTAGAGTTATGTTTCATGATTGCCTAAGTGCGGACCCTCAAGGCAATCCTCCATTCTCCCCCTTTTTCGGAGCCCCATGAATGTTATTGCCTAGCGCTGTTCATGTGTCCTTCACCTTCGAGTTTGGAGCTGTGTTTCATGATTGCCTAAGTGTGGACCCTCAAGGCAATCCTCCATTCTCAACCTTTTTCGGAGCCCCATGAATGTTGTTGCCTAGCGCTGTTCATGTGTTCTCCACCTTCGAGTTTGGAGCTGTGTTTCATGATTGCCTAAGTGCGGACCCTCAAGGGAATCCTCCATTCACCCCCCTTTTTCAGAGCCCCATGAATGTTATTGCATAGCGCTGTTCATGTGTCCTCCACCTTCGAGTTTCGAGTTGTGTTTCATGATTGCCTAAGTGCGGACCCTCAAGGCAATCCTCCATTCTCCACCTTTTTCGGAGCCCCATGAATGTTATTGCCTAGCGCTGTTCATGTGTCCTCCATCTTATAGTTTGGAGCTGTGTTTCATGATTGCCTAAGTGCGGACCCTCAAGGCAATCCTCCATTCTCCCCCCTTTTTCAGAGCCCATGAATGTTATTGCATAGCGCTGTTCAAGTGTCCTCCACCTTCAAGTTTGTAGCTGTGTTTCATGATTGCCTAAGTGCGGACCCTCAAGGGAATCCTCCATTCTCCACCTTTTTCGGAGCCCCATGAATGTTATTGCCTAGCGCTGTTCATGTGTCCTCCACCTTCGAGTTTGGTGTTGTGTTTCATGATTGCCTATGTGCGGACCCTCAAGGCAATCCTCCATTCTCCCCCTTTTTTTAGAGCCCCATGAATGTTATTGCCTAGCGCTGTTCATGTGTCCTCCACCTTCGAGTTTGGAGCTGTGTTTCATGATTGCCTAAGTGCGGACCCTCAAGGCAATCCTCCATTCTCCCCCCTTTTTCAGAGCCCCATGAATGTTATTGCATAGCGCTGTTCATGTGTCCTCCACCTTCGAGTTTCGAGCTGTGTTTCATGATTGCCTAAGTGCGGACCCTCAAGGCAATCCTCGATTCTCCACCTTTTTCGGAGCCCCATGAATGTTATTGCCTAGCGCTGTTCATGTGTCCTCCACCTTCGAGTTTGGAGCTGTGTTTCATGATTGCCTAAGTGCGGACCCTCAAGGCAATCCTCCATTCTCCCCCCTTTTTCAGAGCCCCATGAATGTTATTGCATAGCGCTGTTCAAGTGTCCTCCACCTTCGAGTTTGGATCTGTGTATCATGATTGCCTAAGTGCGAACCCTCAAGGCAATCCTCCATTCTCCACCTTTTTCGAAGCTCCATGAATGTTATTGCCTAACGCTGTTCGTGTGTCCTCCACCTTCGAGTTTGGAGCTGTGTTTCATGATTGCCTAAGTTTGGACCCTCAAGGCAATCCTCCATTCTCAACCTTTTTCGGAGCCCCATGAATGTTATTGTCTAGCGCTGTTCATGTGTTCTCCACCTTCGAGTTTGGAGCTGTGTTTCATGATTGCCTAAGTGCGGACCCTCAAGGCAATCCTCCATTCTCCCCCCTTTTTCAGAGCCCTATGAATGTTATTGCATAGCGCTGTTCATGTGTCCTCCACCTTCGAGATACGAGCTGTGTTTCATGATTGCCTAAGTGCGGACCCACAAGGCAAACCTCCATTCTCCACCTTTTTCGGAGCCCCATGAATGTTATTGCCTAGCGCTGTTCATGTGTCCTCCACCTTCGAGTTTGGAGTTGTGTTTCATGATTGCCTAAGTGCGGACCCTCAAGGCAGTCCTCCATTCTCCCCCCTTTTTCAGAGCCCCATGAATGTTACTGCATAGTGCTGTTCAAGTGTCCTCCACCTTCGAGTTTGGAGCTGTGTTTCATGATTGGCTAAGTGCGGACCCTCAAGGCCATCATCCATTCTCCACCTTTTTCGGAGCCCCATGAATGTTATTGCCTAACGCTGTTCATGTGTCCTCCACCTTCGAGTTTGGAGCTGTGTTTCATGATTGCCTAAGTGCGGACCCTCAAGGCAATCCTCAATTCTCAACCTTTTACGGAGCCCCATGAATGTTATTGCCTAGCACTGTTCATGTGTCCTCCACCTACGAGTTTGGAGCTGTGTTTCATGATTGCCTAAGTGCGGACCCTTAAGGCAATCCTCCATTCACCACCTTTTTCGGAGCCCCATGAATGTTATTGCCTAGCGCTTTTCCTGTGTCCTCCACCTTCAATTTTGGAGTTGTGTTTCATAATTGCCTAAGTGCGGACCCTCAAGGCAATCCTCCATTCTCCCGCTTTTTCGGAGCCCCATGAATGTTATTGCCTAGCGCTGTTCATGTGTTCTCCATCTTATAGTTTGGAGCTATTTTTCATGATTGCCTAAGTGCGGACCCTCAAGGCAATCCTCCATTCTCCCCCTTTTTTCGGAGCCCCATGAATGCTATTGCCTAGCGTTGTTCATGTGTCCTCCACCTTCAAGTTTGGAGCTGTGTTTCATAATTGCCAAAGTGCGGACCATCAAGGCAATCCTCCATTCTCCCCTTTTTTCGGAGCCCCATGAATGTTATTGCATAGCGCTGTTCATGTGTCCTCCACCTTCGAGTTTGGAGCTGTGTTTCATGATTGCCTAAGTGCGGACCCTCAAGGCAATCCTCCATTCTCCCCCCTTTTTCAGAGCCCCATGAATGTTATTGCATAGCGCTGTTCATGTGTCCTCCACCTTCGAGTTTCGAGCTGTGTTTCATGATTGCCTAAGTGCGGACCCTCAAGGCAATCCTCCATTCTCCACCTTTTTCGGAGCCCCATGAATGTTATTGCCTAGCGCTGTTCATGTGTCCTCCACCTTCGAGTTTGGAGCTGTGTTTCATGATTGCCTAAGTGCGGACCCTCAAGGCAATCCTCCATTCTCCCCCCTTTTTCAGAGCCCCATGAATGTTATTGCATAGCGCTGTTCATGTGTCCTCCACCTTCGAGTTTCGAGCTGTGTTTCATGATTGCCTAAGTGCGGACCTTCAAGGCAATCCTCGATTCTCCACCTTTTTCGGAGCCCCATGAATGTTATTGCCTAGCGCTGTTCATGTGTCCTCCACCTTCGAGTTTGGAGCTGTGTTTCATGATTGCCTAAGTGCGGACCCTCAAGGCAATCCTCCATTCTCCCCCCTTTTTCAGAGCCCCATGAATGTTATTGCATAGCGCTGTTCAAGTGTCCTCCACCTTCGAGTTTGGATCTGTGTATCATGATTGCCTAAGTGCGAACCCTCAAGGCAATCCTCCATTCTCCACCTTTTTCGAAGCTCCATGAATGTTATTGCCTAACGCTGTTCGTGTGTCCTCCACCTTCGAGTTTGGAGCTGTGTTTCATGATTGCCTAAGTGTGGACCCTCAAGGCAATCCTCCATTCTCAACCTTTTTCGGAGCCCCATGAATGTTATTGTCTAGCGCTGTTCATGTGTTCTCCACCTTCGAGTTTGGAGCTGTGTTTCATGATTGCCTAAGTGCGGACCCTCAAGGCAATCCTCCATTCTCCCCCCTTTTTCAGAGCCCTATGAATGTTATTGCATAGCGCTGTTCATGTGTCCTCCACCTTCGAGATACGAGCTGTGTTTCATGATTGCCTAAGTGCGGACCCACAAGGCAAACCTCCATTCTCCACCGTTTTCGGAGCCCCATGAATGTTATTGCCTAGCGCTGTTCATGTGTCCTCCACCTTCGAGTTTGGAGTTGTGTTTCATGATTGCCTAAGTGCGGACCCTCAAGGCAATCCTCCATTCTCCCCCCTTTTTCAGAGCCCCATGAATGTTACTGCATAGTGCTGTTCAAGTGTCCTCCACCTTCGAGTTTGGAGCTTTGTTTCATGATTGGCTAAGTGCGGACCCTCAAGGCCATCATCCATTCTCCACCTTTTTCGGAGCCCCATGAATGTTATTGCCTAACGCTGTTCATGTGTCCTCCACCTTCGAGTTTGGAGCTGTGTTTCATGATTGCCTAAGTGCGGACCCTCAAGGCAATCCTCAATTCTCAACCTTTTACGGAGCCTCATGAATGTTATTGCCTAGCACTGTTCATGTGTCCTCCACCTCCGAGTTTGGAGCTGTGTTTCATGATTGCCTAAGTGCGGACCCTTAAGGCAATCCTCCATTCACCACCTTTTTCGGAGCCCCATGAATGTTATTGCCTAGCGCTTTTCCTGTGTCCTCCACCTTCAATTTTGGAGTTGTGTTTCATAATTGCCTAAGTGCGGACCCTCAAGGCAATCCTCCATTCTCCCGCTTTTTCGGAGCCCCATGAATGTTATTGCCTAGCGCTGTTCATGTGTTCTCCATCTTATAGTTTGGAGCTATTTTTCATGATTGCCTAAGTGCGGACCCTCAAGGCAATCCTCCATTCTCCCCCTTTTTTCGGAGCCCCATGAATGCTATTGCCTAGCGTTGTTCATGTGTCCTCCACCTTCAAGTTTGGAGCTGTGTTTCATAATTGCCAAAGTGCGGACCATCAAGGCAATCCTCCATTCTCCCCTTTTTTCGGAGCCCCATGAATGTTATTGCATAGCGCTGTTCATGTGTCCTCCACCTTCGAGTTTGGAGCTGTGTTTCATGATTGCCTAAGTGCGGACCCTCAAGGCAATCCTCCATTCTCCCCCCTTTTTCAGAGCCCCATGAATGTTATTGCATAGCGCTGTTCATGTGTCCTCCACCTTCGAGTTTCGAGCTGTGTTTCATGATTGCCTAAGTGCGGACCCTCAAGGCAATCCTCCATTCTCCACCTTTTTCGGAGCCCCATGAATGTTATTGCCTAGCGCTGTTCATGTGTCCTCCACCTTCGAGTTTGGAGCTGTGTTTCATGATTGCCTAAGTGCGGACCCTCAAGGCAATCCTCCATTCTCCCCCCTTTTTCGGAGCCCCATGAATGTTATTGCATAGCGCTGTTCAAGTGTCCTCCACCTTCGAGTTTGGAGCTGTGTTTCATGATTGCCTAAGTGCGGATCCTCATGGCAATCCTCCATTCTCCACCTTTTTCGGAGCCCCATGAATGTTATTGCCTAGCGCTGTTCATGTGTCCTCCACCTTCGAGTTCGGTGTTGTGTTTCATTATTGCCTATGTGCGGACCCTCAAGGCAATCCTCCATTCTCCCCCCTTTTTCAGAGCCCCATGAATGTTATTGCATAGCACTGTTCAAGTGTCCTCCACCTTCGAGTTTGGAGCTGTGTTTCATGATTGCCTAAGTGCGGACCCTCAAGGCAATCCTCCATTCTCCACCTTTTTCGGAGCCCCATGAATGTTATTGCCTAACGCTGTTCATGTGTCCTCCACCTTCGAGTTTGGAGCTGTGTTTCATGATTGCCTAAGTGCGGACCCTCAAGGCAATCCTCCATTCTCCCCCTTTTTCGGAGCCCCATGAATGTTATTGCCTAGCGCTGTTCATGTGTCCTCCATCTTATAGTTTGGAGCTGTTTTTGATGATTGCCTAAGTGCGGACCCTCAAGGCAATCGTCCATTCTCCCCCTTTTTTCGGAGCCCCATGAATGCTATTGCCTAGCGTTGTTCATGTGTCCTCCACCTTCAAGTTTGGAGCTGTGTTTCATAATTGCCTAAGTGCGGACCCTCAAGGCAATCCTCCATTCTCCCCTTTTTTCGGAGCCCCATGAATGTTATTGCATAGCGCTGTTCATGTGTCCTCCACCTTCGAGTTTGGAGCTGTGTTTCATGATTGCCTAAGTGCGGACCCTCAAGGCAATCCTCCATTCTCCCCCTTTTTCGGAGCCCCATGAATGTTATTGCATAGCGCTGTTCATGTGTCCTCCACCTTCGAGTTTCGAGCTGTGTTTCATGATTGCCTAAGTGCGGACCCTCAAGGCAATCCTCCATTCTCCACCTTTTTCGGAGCCCCATGAATGTTATTGCCTAGCGCTGTTCATGTGTCCTCCACCTTCGAGTTTGTAGCTGTGTTTCATGATTGCCTAAGTGCGGACCCTCAAGGCAATCCTCCATTCTCCCCCCTTTTTCGGAGCCCCATGAATGTTATTGCATTGCGCTGTTCAAGTGTCCTCCACCTTCGAGTTTGGAGCTGTGTTTCATGATTGCCTAAGTGGGGATCCTCAAGGCAATCCTCCATTCTCCACCTTTTTCGGAGCCCCATGAATGTTATTGCCTAGCGCTGTTCATGTGTCCTCCACCTTCGAGTTTGGTGTTGTGTTTCATGATTGCCTATGTGCGGACCCTCAAGGCAATCCTCCATTCTCCCCCCTTTTTCAGAGCCCTATGAATGTTATTGCATAGCACTGTTCAAGTGTCCTCCACCTTCGAGTTTGGAGCTGTGTTTCATGATTGCCTAAGTGCGGACCCTCAAGGCAATCCTTCATTCTCCCCCTTTTTTCGGAGCCCCATGAATGCTATTGCCAAGCGTTGTTCATGTGTCCTCCACCTTCAAGTTTGGAGTTGTGTTTCATAATTGCCTAAGTGCGGACCCTCAAGGCAATCCTCCATTCTCCCCTTTTTTCGGAGCCCCATGAATGTTATTGCCTAGCGCTGTTCATGTGTCCTCCACCTTCGAGTTTGGTGTTGTGTTTCATGATTGCCTATGTGCGGACCCTCAAGGCAATCCTCCATTCTCCACCCTTTTTCAGAGCCCCATGAATGTTATTGCATAGCGCTGTTCATGTGTCCTCCACCTTCGAGTTTGGAGCTGTGTACCATGATTGCCTAAGTGCGAACCCTCAAGGCAATCCTCCATTCTCCACCTTTTTCGAAGCTCCATGAATGTTATTGCCTAACGCTGTTCGTGTGTCCTCCACCTTCGAGTTTGGAGCTGTGTTTCATGATTGCCGAAGTGTGGACCCTCAAGGCAATCCTCCATTCTCAACCTTTTTCGGAGCCCCATGAATGTTATTGCCTAGCGCTGTTCATGTGTTCTCCACCTTCGATTTTGGAGCTGTGTTTCATGATTGCCTAAGTGCGGACCCTCAAGGCAATCCTCCATTCTCCCCCCTTTTTCAGAGCCCCATGAATGTTATTGCATAGCGCTGTTCATGTGTCCTCCACCTTCGAGTTTCGAGCTGTGTTTCATGATTGCCTAAGTGCGGACCCTCAAGGCAATCCTCCATTCTCCACCTTTTTCGGAGCCCCATGAATGTTATTGCCTAGCGCTGTTCATGTGTCCTCCACCTTCGAGTTTGGAGCTGTGTTTCATGATTGCCTAAGTGCGGACCCTAAAGGCAATCCTCCATTCTCCCCCCTTTTTCAGAGCCCTATGAATGTTATTGCATAGCGCTGTTCAAGTGTCCTCCACCTTCGAGTTTGGAGCTGTGTTTCATGATTGCCTATGTGCGGACCCTCAAGGCAATCCTCCATTCTCCCCCCTTTTTCAGAGCCCCATGAATGTTATTGCATAGCGCTGTTCATGTGTCCTCCACCTTCGAGTTTGGAGCTGTGTACCATGATTGCCTAAGTGCGAACCCTCAAGGCAATCCTCCATTCTCCACCTTTTTCGAAGCTCCATGAATGTTATTACCTAACGCTGTTCGTGTGTCCTCCACCTTCGAGTTTGGAGCTGTGTTTCATGATTGCCGAAGTGTGGACCCTCAAGGCAATCCTCCATTCTCAACCTTTTTCGGAGCCCCATGAATGTTATTGTCTAGCGCTGTTCATGTGTTCTCCACCTTCGAGTTTGGAGCTGTGTTTCATGATTTCCTAAGTGCGGACCCTCAAGGCAATCCTCCATTCTCCCCCCTTTTTCAGAGCCCCATGAATGTTATTGCATAGCGCTGTTCATGTGTCCTCCACCTTCGAGTTTCGAGCTGTGTTTCATGATTGCCTAAGTGCGGACCCTCAAGGCAATCCTCCATTCTCCACCTTTTTCGGAGCCCCATGAATGTTATTGCCTAGCGCTGTTCATGTGTCCTCCACCTTCGAGTTTGGAGCTGTGTTTCATGATTGCCTAAGTGCGGACCCTCAAGGCAATCCTCCATTCTCCCCCCTTTTTCAGAGCCCCATGAATGTTATTGCATAGCGCTGTTCAAGTGTCCTCCACCTTCGGGTTTGGAGCTGTGTTTCATGATTGCCTAAGTGCGGACCCTCAAGGCAATCCTCCATTCTCCGCCTTTTTCGGAGCCCCATGAATGTTATTGCCTAGCGCTGTTCATGTGTCCTCCACCTTCGAGTTTGGTGTTGTGTTTCATGATTGCCTATGTGCGGACCCTCAAGGCAATCCTCCATTCTCCCCCCTTTTTCAGAGCCCCATGAATGTTATTGCATAGCGCTGTTCATGTGTCCTCCACCTTCGAGTTTGGAGTTGTGTATCATGATTGCCTAAGTGCGAACCCTCAAGGCAATCCTCCATTCTCCACCTTTTTCGAAGCTCCATGAATGTTATTGCCTAACGCTGTTCGTGTGTCCTCCACCTTCGAGTTTGGAGCTATGTTTCATGATTGCCGAAGTGTGGACCCTCAAGGCAATCCTCCATTCTCAACCTTTTTCGGAGCCCCATGTATGTTATTGTCTAGCGCTGTTCATGTGTTCTCCACCTTCGAGTTTGGAGCTGTGTTTCATGATTTCCTAAGTGCGGACCCTCAAGGCAATCCTCCATTCTCCCCCCTTTTTCAGAGCCCCATGAATGTTATTGCATAGCGCTGTTCATGTGTCCTCCACCTTCGAGATACGAGCTGTGTTTCATGATTGCCTAAGTGCGGACCCACAAGGCAAACCTCCATTCTCCACCTTTTTCGGAGCCCCATGAATGTTATTGCCTAGCGCTGTTCATGTGTCCTCCACCTTCGAGTTTGGAGCTGTGTTTCATGATTGCCTAAGTGCGGACCCTCAAGGCAATCCTCCATTCTCCCCCCTTTTTCAGAGCCCCATGAATGTTGCTGCATAGTGCTGTTCAAGTGTCCTCCACCTTCGAGTTTGGAGCTGTGTTTCATGATTGGCTAAGTGCGGACCCTCAAGGCAATCCTCCATTCTCCACCTTTTTCGGAGCCCCATGAATGTTATTGCCTAACGCTGTTCATGTGTCCTCCACCTTCGAGTTTGGAGCTGTGTTTTATGATTGCCTAAGTGCGGACCCTCAAGGCAATCCTCAATTCTCAACCTTTTACGGAGCCCCATGAATGTTATTGCCTAGCACTGTTCATGTGTCCTCCACCTACGAGTTTGGAGCTGTGTTTCATGATTGCCTAAGTGCGGACCCTTAAGGCAATCCTCCATTCACCACCTTTTTCGGAGCCCCATGAATGTTATTGCCTAGCGCTTTTCCTGTGTCCTCCACCTTCAATTTTGGAGTTGTGTTTCATAATTGCCTAAGTGCGGACCCTCAATGCAATCCTCCATTCTCCCCCTTTTTCGGAGCCCCATGAATGTTATTGCCTAGCGCTGTTCATGTGTCCTCCATCTTATAGTTTGGAGCTGTTTTTCATGATTGCCTAAGTGCGGACCCTCAAGGCAATCCTCCATTCTCCCCCTTTTTTCGGAGCGCCATGAATGCTATTGCCTAGCGTTGTTCATGTGTCCTCCACCTTCAAGTTTGGAGCTGTGTTTTATAATTGCCTAAGTGCGGACCCTCAAGGCAATCCTCCATTCTCCCCTTTTTTCGGAGCCCCATGAATGTTATTGCATAGCGCTGTTCATGTGTCCTCCACCTTCGAGTTTGGAGCTGTGTTTCATGATTGCCTAAGTGCGGACCCTCAAGGCAATCCTCCATTCTCCCCCCTTTTTCGGAGCCCCATGAATGTTATTGCATAGCGCTGTTCATGTGTCCTCCACCTTCGAGTTTGGAGCTGTGTTTCATGATTGCCTAAGTCCGGACCCTCAAGGCAATCCACCATTCTCCCCCTTTTTCGGAGCCCCATGAATGTTATTGCCTAGCGCTGTTCATGTGTCCTCCACCTTCGAGTTTGGAGCTGTGTTTCATGATTGCATAAGTGCGGAACCTCAAGGCAATCCTTCATTCTCCCCCTTTTTCGGAGCCCCATGAATTTTATTGCCTATCGCTGTTCATGTGTCCTCCACCTTCGAGTTTGGAGCTGTGTTTCATGATTGCCTAAGTGCGGACCCTCAAGGCAATCCTCCATTCTCCACCTTTTTCGGAGCCCCATGATTGTTATTGCCTAACGCTGTTCATGTGTCCTCCACCTTCGAGCCCTCAACGCAATCCTCCATTCTCCACCTTTTTCGGAGCCCCATGAATGTTATTGCCTAGCGCTGTTCATGTGTCCTCCACCTTCGAGTTTGGAGCTGTGTTTCATGATTGCCTAAGTGCGGACCCTCAAGGCAATCCTCCATTCTCCCCCTTTTTCGGAGCCCCATGAATGTTATTGCCTAGCACTGTTCATGTATCCTCCACCTACGAGTTTGGAGTTGTGTTTCATGATTGCCTAAATGCGGACCCTCAAGGCAATCCTCAATTCTCAACCTTTTACGGAGCCCCATGAATGTTATTGCCTAGCGCTGTTCATGTGTCCTCCACCTTCGAGTTTGGAGCTGTGTTTCATGATTGCCTAAGTGCGGACCCTCAAGGCAATCCTCCATTCTCCCCCCTTTTTCGGAGCCCCATGAATGTTATTGCATAGCGCTGTTCATGTGTCCTCCACCTTCGAGTTTGGAGCTGTGTTTCATGATTGCCTAAGTCCGGACCCTCAAGGCAATCCACCATTCTCCCCCTTTTTCGGAGCCCCATGAATGTTATTGCCTAGCGCTGTTCATGTGTCCTCCACCTTCGAGTTTGGAGCTGTGTTTCATGATTGCATAAGTGCGGAACCTCAAGGCAATCCTTCATTCTCCCCCTTTTTCGGAGCCCCATGAATTTTATTGCCTATCGCTGTTCATGTGTCCTCCACCTTCGAGTTTGGAGCTGTGTTTCATGATTGCCTAAGTGCGGACCCTCAAGGCAATCCTCCATTCTCCACCTTTTTCGGAGCCCCATGATTGTTATTGCCTAACGCTGTTCATGTGTCCTCCACCTTCGAGCCCTCAACGCAATCCTCCATTCTCCACCTTTTTCGGAGCCCCATGAATGTTATTGCCTAGCGCTGTTCATGTGTCCTCCACCTTCGAGTTTGGAGCTGTGTTTCATGATTGCCTAAGTGCGGACCCTCAAGGCAATCCTCCATTCTCCCCCTTTTTCGGAGCCCCATGAATGTTATTGCCTAGCACTGTTCATGTATCCTCCACCTACGAGTTTGGAGTTGTGTTTCATGATTGCCTAAATGCGGACCCTCAAGGCAATCCTCAATTCTCAACCTTTTACGGAGCCCCATGAATGTTATTGCCTAGCGCTGTTCATGTGTCCTCCACCTACGAGTTTGGAGCTGTGTTTCATGATTGCCTAAGTGCGGACCCTTAAGGCAATCCTCCATTCACCACCTTTTTCGGAGCTTCATGAATGTTATTGCCTAGCGCTTTTCCTGTGTCCTCCACCTTCAAGTTTGGAGCTGTGTTTCATAATTGCCTAAGTGCAGACCCTCAAGGCAATCCTCCATTCTCCCTCTTTTTCGGAGCCCCATGAATGTTATTGCCTAGCGCTGTTCATGTGTCCTCCATCTTATAGTTTGGAGCTGTTCTTCATGATTGCCTAAGTGCGGACCCTCAAGGCAATCCTCTATTCTCCCCCTTTTTTCGGAGCCCCATGAATGCTATTGCCTAGCGCTGTTCCTGTGTCCTCCACCTTCAAGTTTGTAGCTGTGTTTCATGATTGCCTAAGTGCAGACCCTCAAGGCAATCCTCCATTCTCCCCCTTTTTCGGAGCCCCATGAATGTTATTGCCTAGCGCTGTTCATTTGTCCTCTACCTTCGAGTTTGGAGCTATGTTTCATGATTGCCTAAGTGCGGACCCTCAAGGAAATCCTCCATTCTCCCCCTTTTTCGGAGCCCCATGAATGTTATTGCCTAGCGCTGTTCATGTGTCCTCCACCTTCGAGTTTGGAGCTGTGTTTCATGATTGCCTAAGTGCAGACCCTCAAGGCAATCCTCCATTCTCCCCCTTTTTCGGTGCCCCATGAATGTTATTGCCTAGCGCTGTTCGTGTGTCCTCCACCTTCGAGTTTGGAGTTGTGTTTCATGATTGCCTAAGTGCAGACCCTCAAGGCAATCCTCCATTCTCCCCCTTTTTCGGAGCCCCATGAATGTTATTGCCTAGCGCTGTTCGTGTGTCCTCCACCTTCGAGTTTGGAGCTGTGTTTCATGATTGCCTAAGTGCAGACCCTCAAGGAAATCCTCCATTCTCCCCCTTTTTCGGAGCCCCATGAATGTTATTGCCTAGCGCTGTTCATGTGTCCTCCATGTTTGAGTTTGGAGCTGTGTTTCATGATTGCCTAAGTGCGGACCCTCAAGGCAATCCTCCATTCTCCCCCTTTTTCGGAGCCCCATGAATGTTATTGCCTAGCGCTGTTCATGTGTCCTCCGCCTTCGAGTTTGGAGCTGTGTTTCATGATTGCCTAAGTGCGGACCCTCAAGGCAATCCTCCATTCTCCCCCCCTTTTTCGGAGCCCCATGAATGTTATTGCATAGCGTTGTTCATGTGTCCTCCACCTTCGAGTTTGGAGCTGTGTTTCATGATTGCCTAAGTGCGGACCCTCAAGGCAATCCTCCATTCTCAACCTTTTTCGGAGCCCCATGAATGCTATTGCCTAGCGCTGTTCATGTGTTCTCCAACTTCGAGTTTGGAGCTGGGTTTCATGATTGCCTAAGTGCAGACCCTCAAGGCAATCCTCCATTCTCCCCCTTTTTTGGAGCCCCATGAATGGTATTGCCTAGCGTTGTTCATGTGTCCTCCACCTTCGAGTTTGGAGTTGTGTTTCATGATTGCCTAAGTGCGGACCCTCAAGGCAATCCTCCATTCGCCCCCCTTTTTTCGGAGCCCCATGAATGTTATTGCCTAGGGCTGTTCATGTGTCCTCCACCTTCGAGTTTGGAGCTGTGTTTCATTATTGCCTAAGTGCGGACCGTCAAGGCAATCCTCCATTCGCCCCCCTTTTTTCGGAGCCCCATGAATGTTATTGCCTAGCACTGTTCATTTGTCCTCCACCTTCGAGTTTGGAGCTGTGTTTCATGATTTCCTAAGTGCGGACCCTCAAGGCAATCCTCCATTCGCCCCCCTTTTTTCGGAGCCCCATGAATGTTATTGCCTCGCACTGTTCATGTGTCCTCCACCTTCGAGTTTGGAGCTGTGTTTCATGATTGCCTAAGTGTGGACCCTCAAGGCAATCCTCATTCTCCACCTTTTTCGGAGCCCCATGAATGTTATTGCCTAACGCTGTTCATGTGTCCTCCACCTTCGAGTTTGGAGCTGCGTTTCATGATTTCCTAAGTGCGGACCCTCAAGGCAATCCTCCATTCTCAACCTTTTTCGGAGCCCCATGAATGTTATTGCCTAGCGCTGTTCATGTGTTCTCCACCTTCGAGTTTGGAGTGTTTCATGATTGCCTAAGTGCGGACCCTCAAGGAAATCCTCCAATTTCCCCCTTTTTCGGAGCACCATGATTGTTATTGCCTAGCGCTGTTCATGTGTCCTCCACCTTCGAGTTTGGAGCTGTGTTTCATGATTGCCTAAGTGCAGACCCTCAAGGAAATCCTCCATTCTCCCCCTTTTTCGGAGCCCCATGAATGTTATTGCCTAGCGCTGTTCATATGTCCTCAATCTTTGAGTTTGGAGCTATGTTTCATGATTACCTAAGTGCAGACCCTCAAGGCAATCCTCCATTCTCAACATTTTACGGAGCCCCATGAATGTTATTGCCTAGCGCTGTTCATGTGTCCTCCACCTACAAGTTTGTAGCTGTGTTTCATGATTGCCTAAGTGCGGACCCTTAAGGCCATCCTCCATTCTCCCCCTCTTTCGGAGCCCCATGAATGTTATTGCCTAGCGCTGTTCATGTGTCCTCCACCTTCGAGTTTGGAGCTGTGTTTCAATATTGCCTAAGTGCGGACCCTCAAGGCAATCCTCCGTTCTCAACCTTTTACGTAGCCCCATGAATGTTATTGCCTAGCGCTGTTCATGTGTCCTCCACCTTCAAGTTTGTAGTTGTGTTTCATGATTGCCTAGGTGCGGACCCTCATGGCAATCCTCCATTCTCCCCCTTTTTCGGAGCCCCATGAATATTATTGCCTAGCGCTGTTCATGTGTCCTCCACCTTCGAGTTTGGAGCTGTGTTTCATGATTGCCTAAGTGCAGACCCTCAAGGCAATCCTCCATTCTCCCCCTTTTTCGGAGCCCCATGAATGTTATTGCCTAGCGCTGTTCATGTGTCCTCAATCTTTGAGTTTGGAGCTATGTTTCATGATTGCCTAAGTGCGGACCCTCAAGGCAATCCTCCATTCTCAACATTTTACGGAGCCCCATGAATGTTATTGCCTAGCGTTGTTCATGTGTCCTCCACCTTCAAGTTTGTAGTTGTGTTTCATGATTGCCTACGTGCGGACCCTTAAGGCAATCCTCCATTCTCCCCCTTTTTCGGAGCCCCATGAATGTTATTGCCTAGCGCTGTTCATGTGTCCTCCACCTTCGAGTTTGGAGCTGTGTTTCATGATTGCCTAAGTGCGGACCCTAAAGGCAATCCTCCATTCTCAACATTTTACGGAGCCCCATGAATGTTATTGCCTAGCGTTGTTCATGTGTCCTCCACCTTCAAGTTTGTAGCTGTGTTTCATGATTGCCTAAGTGCGCACCCTTAAGGCAATCCTCCATTCTCCCCCTTTTTCGGAGCCCCATGAATGTTATTGCCTAGCGCTATTCATGTGTCCTCCACCTTCGAGTTTGGAGCTGTGTTTCATGATTGCCTAAGTGCGGACCCTCAAGGCAATCCTCCATTCTCCCCCTTTTTCGGAGCCCCATGAATGTTATTGCCTAGCGTTGTTCGTGTGTCCTCCACCTTCAAGTTTGTAGCTGTGTTTCATGATTGCCTAACTGCGGACCCTTCAGGCAATCCTCCATTCTCCCCCTTTTTCGGAGCCCCATGAATGTTATTGCCTAGCGCTTTTCATGTGTCCTCCACCTTCGAGTTTGTAGCTGTGTTTCATGATTGCCTAAGTGCGGACCCTTAAGGCAATCCTCCATTCTGCCCCTTTTTCGGAGCCCCATGAATGTTATTGCCTAGCGCTGTTCATGTGTCCTCCACCTTCGAGTTTGTAGCTGTGTTTCATGATTGCCTAAGTGCAGACCCTCAAGGCAATCCTCCATTCTCCCCCTTTTGTGGAGCCCCATGAATGTTATTGCCTAGCGCTGTTCATGTGTCCTCAATCTTTGAGTTTGGAGCTATGTTTCATGATTGCCTAAGTGCGGACCCTCAAGGCAATCCTCCATTCTCAACATTTTACGGAGCCCCATGAATGTTATTGCCTAGCGTTGTTCATGTGTCCTCCACCTTCAAGTTTGTAGCTGTGTTTCATGATTGCCTAAGTGCGCACCCTTAAGGCAATCCTCCATTCTGCCCCTTTTTCGGAGCCCCATGAATGTTATTGCCTAGCGCTGTTCATGTGTCCTCCACCTTCGAGTTTGTAGCTGTGTTTCATGATTGCCTAAGTGCAGACCCTCAAGGCAATCCTCCATTCTCCCCCTTTTGTGGAGCCCCATGAATGTTATTGCCTAGCGCTGTTCATGTGTCCTCAATCTTTGAGTTTGGAGCTATGTTTCATGATTGCCTAAGTGCGGACCCTCAAGGCAATCCTCCATTCTCAACATTTTACGGAGCCCCATGAATGTTATTGCCTAGCGTTGTTCATGTGTCCTCCACCTTCAAGTTTGTAGCTGTGTTTCATGATTGCCTAAGTGCGCACCCTTAAGGCAATCCTCTATTCTCCCCCTTTTTCGGATCCCCATGAATGTTATTGCCTAGCGCTATTCATATGTCCTCCACCTTCGAGTTTGGAGCTGTGTTTCATGATTGCCTAAGTGCGGACCCTCAAGGCAATCCTCCATTCTCCCCATTTTTCGGAGCCCCATGAATGTTATTGCCTAGCGTTGTTCGTGTGTCCTCCACCTTCAAGTTTGTAGCTGTGTTTCATGATTGCCTAAGTGCGGACCCTTAAGGCAATCCTCCATTCTCCCCCTTTTTCGGAGCCCTATGAATGTTATTGCCTAGTGCTGTTCATGTGTCCTCCACCTTCGAGTTTGGAGCTGTGTTTCATGATTGCCTAAGTGCGGACCCTCAAGGCAATCCCCCATTCTCCCCCTTTTTCGGAGCCCCATGAATGTTATTGCCTAGCGCTGTTCATGTGTCCTCCACCTTCGAGTTTGGAGCTGTGTTTCATGATTGCCTAAGTGCGGACCCTCAAGGAAATCCTCCGTTCTCAACCTTTTACGTAGCCCCATGAATGTTATTGCCTAGCGCTATTCATGTGTCCTCCACCATCAAGTTTGTAGCTGTGTTTCATGATTGCCTAAGTGCGGACCCTCAAGGCAATCCTCCATTCTCCCCCTTTTTCGGAGCCCCATGAATGTTATTGCCTAGCGCTGTTCATGTGTCCTCCACCTTCGAGTTTGGAGCTGTGTTTCATGATTGCCTAAGTGCGGACCCTCAAGGCAATCCTCCATTCTCCCCCTTTTTCGGAGCCCCATGAATGTTATTGCCTAGCGCTGTTCATGTGTCCTCCACCTTAGAGTTTGTAGCTGTGTTTCATGATTGCCTAAGTGCGGACCCTTAAGGCCATCCTCCATTCTCCCCCTTTTTCGGAGCCCCATTAATGTTATTGCCTAGCGCTGTTCATGTGTCCTCCACCTTCGAGTTTGGAGCTGTGTTTCATGATTGCCTAAGTGCGGACCCTCAAGGCAATCCTCCATACTCCCCCTTTTTCGGAGCCCCATGAATGTTATTGCCTAGCGCTGTTCATGTGTCGTCCACCTTCGAGTTTGGAGCTGTGTTTCATGATTGCCTAAGTTCGGACCCTCAAGGCATTCCTCCGTTCTCAACCTTTTACGTAGCCCCATGAATGTTATTGCCTAGCGTTGTTCATGTGTCCTCCACCTTCAAGTTTGTAGCTGTGTTTCATGATTGCCTAAGTGCGGACCCTCAAGGCAATCCTCCATTCTCCCCCTTTTTCGGAGCCCCATGAATGTTATTGCCTAGCGCTGTTCATGTGTCCTCCACCTTCGAGTTTGGAGCTGTGTTTCATGATTGCGTAAGTGCGGACCCTCAAGGCAATCCTCCATTCTCCCCCTTTTTCGGAGCCCCATGAATGTTATTGCCTAGCGCTGTTCATGTGTCCTCCACCTTCAAGTTTGTAGCTGTGTTTCATGATTGCCTAAGTGCGGACCCTTAAGGCAATCCTCCATTCTCCCCCTTTTTCGGAGCCCCATGAATGTTATTGCCTAGCGCTGTTCATGTGTCCTCCACCTTCGAGTTTGGAGCTGTGTTTCATGATTGCCTAAGTGCGGACCCTCAAGGCAATCCCCCATTCTCCCCCTTTTTCGGAGCCCCATGAATGTTATTGCCTAGCGCTGTTCATGTGTCCTCCACCTTCGAGTTTGGAGCTGTGTTTCATGATTGCATAAGTGCGGACCTTCAAGGCAATCCTCCATTCTCCCCCTTTTTCGGAGCCCCATGAATGTTATTGCCTAGCGCTGTTCATGTGTCCTCCACCTTCGAGCTTGGAGCTGTGGTTCATGATTGCCTAAGTGCAGACCCTCAAGGCAATCCTCCATTCTCCCCCTTTTTCGGAGCCCCATGAATGTTATTGCCTAGCGCTATTCATGTGTCCTCAATCTTTGAGTTTGCAGCTATGTTTCATGATTGCCTAAGTGCGGACCCTCAAGGCAATCCTCCATTCTCTCCTTTTTTTTGAGCCCCATGAATGTTATTGCCTAGCGCTGTTCATGTGTCCTCCACCTTCGAGTTTGGAGCTGTGTTTCATGATTGCCTAAGTGCGCACCCTCAAGGCAATCCTCCATTCTCCAGCTTTTTCGGAGCCCCATGAATGTTATTGCCTAGCACTATTCATGTGTCCTCCACCTTCGAGTTTGGAGCTGTGTTTCATGATTGCCTAAGTGCAGACCCTCAAGGCAATCCTCCATTCTCCCCCTTTTTCGGAGCCCCATGAATGTTATTGCCTAGCGCTGTTCATGTGTCCTCAATCTTTGAGTTTGGAGCTATGTTTCATGATTGCCTAAGTGCGGACCCTCAAGGCAATCCTCCATTCTCCACCTTTTCCGGAGCCCCATTAATGTTATTGCCGAGCGCTGTTCATGTGTCCACCACTTTCGAGTTTGGAGTTGTGTTTCATGATTGCCTAAGTGCGGACCTTCAAGGCAATCCTCCATTCTCCCCCCTTTTTCGGAGCCCCATGAATGTTATTGCCTAGCGCTGTTCATGTGTCCTCCTCCTTCGAGTTTGGAGCTGTGTTTCATGATTGCCTAAGTGCGGACCCTCAAGACAATCCTCCATTCTCCCCCTTTTTCGGAGCCCCATGAATGTTATCGCCTAGCGCTGTTTATGTGTCCTCCACCTTCGAGTTTGGAGCTATGTTTCATGATTGCATAAGTGCGGACCCTCAAGGCAATCCTCCATTCTCCCCCTTTTTCGGAGCCCCATGAATGTTATCGCCTAGCGCTGTTGATGTGTCCTCCACCTTCGAGTTTGGAGCTGTGTTTCATGATTGCCTAAGGGCGGACCCTCAAGGCAATCCTCCATTCTCTCCTTTTTTTCGGAGCCCCATGAATGTTATTGCCTAGCGCTGTTCATGTGTCCTCCACCTTCGAGTTTGGAGCTGTGTTTCATGATTGCCTAAGTGCGCACCCTCAAGGCAATCCTCCATTCTCCAGCTTTTTCGGAGCCCCATGAATGTTATTGCCTAGCACTATTCATGTGTCCTCCACCTTCGAGTTTGGAGCTGTGTTTCATGATTGCCTAAGTGCACACCCTCAAGGCAATCCTCCATTCTCCCCCTTTTTCGGAGCCCCATCAACGTTATTGCCTAGCGCTGTTCATGTGTCCTCAATCTTTGAGTTTGGAGCTATGTTTCATGATTGCCTAAGTGCGGACCCTCAAGGCAATCCTCCATTCTCAACATTTTACGGAGCCCCATGAATGTTACTGCCTAGCGCTGTTCATGTGTCCTCCACCTTCAAGTTTGTAGCTGTGTTTAATGATTGCCTAAGTGCGGACCCTCAAGGCAATCCTCCAATCTCCCCCTATTTCGGAGCCCCATGAATGTTATTGCCTAGCGCTGTTCATGTGTCCTCCACCTTCGAGTTTGGAGCTGTGTTTCATGATTGCCTAAGTGCGGACCCTCAAGGCAATCCTCCGTTCTCAACCTTTTATGTAGCCCCATGAATGTTATTGCCTAGCGCTGTTCATGTGTCCTCCACCTTCAAGTTTGTAGCTGTGTTTGATGATTGCCTAAGTGCGGACCCTCAAGGCAATCCTCCATTCTCCCCCTTTTTCAGAGCCCCATGAATGTTATTGCCTAGCGCTGTTCATGTGTCCTCCACCTTCGAGTTTGGAGCTGTGTTTCATGATTGCCTAAGTGCGGACCCTCAAGGCAATCCTGCATTCTCCCCCTTATTCGGAGACCCATGAATGTTATTGCCTAGCGTTGTTCATGTGTCCTCCACCTTCGAGTTTGGAGTTGTGTTTCATGATTGCGTAAGTGCGGACCCTCAAGGCAATCCTCCATTCTCCACCTTTTTCGGAGACCCATGAATGTTATTGACGAGCGCTGTTCATGTGCCCTCCATCGTCGAGTTTGGAGCTGTGTTTCATGATTGCTTAAGTGCGGACCCTCAAGGCAATCCTCCATTCTCCCCCTTTTTCGGAGCCCCATGAATGTTTTCGCCTAGCGCTGTATATGTGTCCTCCACCTTCGAGTTTGGAGCTGTGTTTCATGATTGCCTAAGTGCGGACCCTCAAGGCAATCCTCCATTCTCCCCCTTTTTTCAGAGACCCATGAATGTTATTGCCTAGCGCTGTTCATGTGTCCTCCACCTTCGAGTTTGGAGTTGTGTTTCATGATTGCCTAAGTGCGGACCCTCAAGGCAATCCTCCATTCTCCCCCTTTTTCGGAGTGCCATGAATGTTATTGCCTAGCGCTGTTCATGTGTCCTCCACCTTCGAGTTTGGAGTGCTTCATGATTGCCTAAGTGCGGACCCTCAAGGCAATCCTTCATTCTCCACCTTTTTCGAAGCCCCATGAATGTTATTGCCTAGCGCTGTTCGTGTTTCCTCCACCTTCGAGTTTGGAGCTGTGTTTCATGATTGCCTAAGTGCGGACCCTCAAGGCAATCCTCCATTCTCCACCTTTTTCGGAGCCCCATGAATGTTATTGCCTAGCGCTGTTCATGTTTCCTCCACCTTCGAGTTTGGAGTTGTGTTTCATGATTGCCTAAGTGCGGACCCTCAAGGCAATCCTCCATTCTCCCCCTTTTTCGGAGTGCCATGAATGTTATTGCCTAGCGCTGTTCATGTGTCCTCCACCTTCGAGTTTGGAGTGTTTCATGATTGCCTAAGTGCGGACCCTCAAGGCAATCCTTCATTCTCCCCCTTTTTCGAAGCCCCACGAATGTTATTGCCTAGCGCTGTTCGTGTTTCCTCCACATTCGAGTTTGGAGTTGTGTTTCATGATTGCCTAAGTGCGGACCCTCCAGGCAATCCTCCATTCTCCACCTTTTTCGGAGCCCAATGAATGTTATTGCCGAGCGCTGTTCATGTGTCCACCACTTTCGAGTTTGGAGTTGTGTTTCATGATTGCCTAAGTGCGGACCTTCAAGGCAATCCTCCATTCTCCCCCCTTTTTCGGAGCCCCATCAATGTTATTGCCTAGCGCTGTGCATGTGTCCTACACCTTCGAGTTTGGAGCTGTGTTTCATGATTGCCTAAGTGCGGACCCTCAAGACAATCCTCCATTCTCCCCCTTTTTCGGAGCCCCATGAATGTTATCGCCTAGCGCTGTTTATGTGTCCTCCACCTTCTAGTTTGGAGCTGTGTTTCATGATTGCCTAAGTGCGGACCCTCAAGGCAATCCTCCATTCTCCCCCTTTTTCGGAGCCCCATGAATGTTATCGTCTAGCGCTGTTTATGTGTCCTCCACCTTCGAGTTTGGAGCTGTGTTTCATGATTGCCTAAGTGCGGACCCTCAAGACAATCCTCCATTCTCTCCTTTTTTTCGGAGCCCCATGAATGTTATTGCCTAGCGCTGTTCATGTGTCCTCCACCTTCGAGTTTGGAGCTGTGTTTCATGATTGCCTAAGTGCGGACCCTCAAGACAATCCTCCATTCTCCCACTTTTTCGGAGCCCCATGAATGTTATCGCCTAGCGCTGTTTATGTGTCCTCCACCTTCGAGTTTGGAGCTGTGTTTCATGATTGCATAAGTGCGGACCCTCAAGGCAATCCTCCATTCTCCCCCTTTTTCGGAGCCCCATGAATGTTATCGCCTAGCGCTGTTTATGTGTCCTCCACCTTCGAGTTTGGAGCTGTGTTTCATGATTGCCTAAGGGCGGACCCTCAAGGCAATCCTCCATTCTCTCCTTTTTTTCGGAGCCCCATGAATGTTATTGCCTAGCGCTGTTCATGTGTCCTCCACCTCCGAGTTTGGAGCTGTGTTTCATGATTGCCTAAGTGCACACCCTCAAGGCAATCCTCCATTCTCCACCTTTTTCGGAGCCCCATGAATGTTATTGCCTAGCACTATTCATGTGTCCTCCACCTTCGAGTTTGGAGCTGTGTTTCATGATTGCCTAAGTGCAGACCCTCAAGGCAATCCTCCATTCTCCCCCTTTTTCGGAGCCCCATGAATGTTATTGCCTAGCGCTGTTCATGTGTCCTCAATCTTTGAGTTTGGAGCTATGTTTCATGATTGCCTAAGTGCAGACCCTCAAGGCAATCCTCCATTCTCAACATTTAACGGAGCCCCGTGAATGTTATTGCCTAGCGCGGTTCATGTGTCCTCCACCTTCAAGTTTGTAGCTGTGTTTCATGATTGCCTAAGTGCGGACCCTCAAGGCAATCCTCCAATCTCCCCCTTTTTCGGAGCCCCATGAATGTTATTGCCTAGCGCTGTTCATGTGTCCTCCACCTTCGAGTTTGGAGCTGTGTTTCATGATTCCCTAAGTGCGGACCCTCAAGGCAACCCTCCGTTCTCAACCTTTTACGTAGCCCCATGAATGTTATTGCCTAGCGCTGTTCATGTGTCCTCCACCTTCAAGTTTGTAGCTGTGTTTGATGATTGCCTAAGTGCGGACCCTCAAGGCAATCCTCCATTCTCCCCCTTTTTCAGAGCCCCATGAATGTTATTGCCTAGCGCTGTTCATGTGTCCTCCACCTTCGAGTTTGGAGCTGTGTTTCATGATTGCCTAAGTGCGGACCCTCAAGGCAATCCTGCATTCTCCCCCTTATTCAGAGACCCATGAATGTTATTGCCTAGCGCTGTTCATGTGTCCTCCACCTTCGAGTTTGGGGCTGTGTTCCATGATTGCGTAAGTGCGGACCCTCAAGGCAATCCTCCATTCTCCACCTTTTTCGGAGACCCATGAATGTTATTGACGAGCGTTGTTCATGTGCCCTCCACCGTCGAGTTTGGAGCTGTGTTTCATGATTGCCTAAGTGTGGACCCTCAAGGCAATCCTCCATTCTCCCCCTTTTTCAGAGACCCATGAATGTTATTGCCTAGCGCTGTTCATGTGTCCTCCACCTTCGAGTTTGGAGCTGTGTTTCATGATTGCCTATGTGCGGACCCTCAAGGCAATCCTCCATTCTCCCTCTTTTTCGGAGCCCCATGAATGTTTTCGCCTAACGCTGTTTATGTGTCCTCCACCTTCGAGTTTGGAGCTGTGTTTCATGATTGCCTAAGTGCGGACCCTCAAGGCAATCCTCAATTCTCCCCCTTTTTTCAGAGACCCATGAATGTTATTGCCTAGCGCTGTTCATGTGTCCTCCACCTTCGAGTTTGGAGCTGTGTTTCATGATTGCCTAAGTGCGGACCCTCAAGGCAATCCTCCATTCTCCCCCTTTTTCGGAGTGCCATGAATGTTATTGCCTAGCGCTGTTCATGTGTCCTCCACCTTCGAGTTTGGAGTGTTTCATGATTGCCTAAGTGCGGACCCTCAAGGCAATCCTTCATTCTCCCCCTTTTTCGAAGCCCCATGAATGTTATTGCCTAGCGCTGTTCGTGTTTCCTCCACCTTCGAGTTTGGAGCTGTGTTTCATGATTGCCTAAGAGCGGACCCTCAAGGCAATCCTCCATTCTCCACCTTTTTCGGAGCCCCATGAATGTTATTGCCGAGCGTTGTTCATGTGTCCACCACTTTCGAGTTTGGAGCTGTGTTTCATGATTGCCTAAGAGCGGACCCTCAAGGCAATCCTCCATTCTCTCCTTTCTTTCGGAGCCCCATGAATGTTATTGCCTAGCGCTGTTCATGTGTCCTCCACCTTCGAGTTTGGAGCTGTGTTTCATGATTGCCTAAGTGCGCACCCTCAAGGCAATCCTCCATTCTCCACCTTTTTCGGAGCCCCATGAATGTTATTGCCTAGCACTATTCATGTGTCCTCCACCTTCGAGTTTGGAGCTGTGTTTCATGATTGCCTAAGTGCGGACCCTCAAGGCAATCCTCCATTCTCCCCCTTTTTCGGAGCCCCATGAATGTTATCGCCTAGAGCTGTTTATGTGTCCTCCACCTTCGAGTTTGGAGCTGTGTTTCATGATTGCCTAAGTGCGGACCCTCAAGGCAATCCTCCATTCTCTCCTTTTTTTCGGAGCCCCATGAATGTTATTGCCTAGCGCTGTTCATGTGTCCTCCACCTTCGAGTTTGGAGCTGTGTTTCATGATTGCCTATGTGCGGACCCTCAAGGCAATCCTCCATTCTCCCTCTTTTTCGGAGCCCCATGAATGTTTTCGCCTAACGCTGTTTATGTGTCCTCCACCTTCGAGTTTGGAGCTGTGTTTCATGATTGCCTAAGTGCGGACCCTCAAGGCAATCCTCAATTCTCCCCCTTTTTTCAGAGACCCATGAATGTTATTGCCTAGCGCTGTTCATGTGTCCTCCACCTTCGAGTTTGGAGTTGTGTTTCATGATTGCCTAAGTGCGGACCCTCAAGGCAATCCTCCATTCTCCCCCTTTTTCGGAGTGCCATGAATGTTATTGCCTAGCGCTGTTCATGTGTCCTCCACCTTCGAGTTTGGAGTGTTTCATGATTGCCTAAGTGCGGACCCTCAAGGCAATCCTTCATTCTCCCCCTTTTTCGAAGCCCCATGAATGTTATTGCCTAGCGCTGTTCGTGTTTCCTCCACCTTCGAGTTTGGAGTTGTGTTTCATGATTGCCTAAGAGCGGACCCTCAAGGCAATCCTCCATTCTCCACCTTTTTCGGAGCCCCATGAATGTTATTGCCGAGCGTTGTTCATGTGTCCACCACTTTCGAGTTTGGAGCTGTGTTTCATGATTGCCTAAGAGCGGACCCTCAAGGCAATCCTCCATTCTCTCCTTTCTTTCGGAGCCCCATGAATGTTATTGCCTAGCGCTGTTCATGTGTCCTCCACCTTCGAGTTTGGAGCTGTGTTTCATGATTGCCTAAGTGCGCACCCTCAAGGCAATCCTCCATTCTCCACCTTTTTCGGAGCCCCATGAATGTTATTGCCTAGCACTATTCATGTGTCCTCCACCTTCGAGTTTGGAGCTGTGTTTCATGATTGCCTAAGTGCGGACCCTCAAGGCAATCCTCCATTCTCCACCTTTTTCGGAGCCCCATGAATGTTATTGCCTAGCGCTGTTTATGTGTCCTCCACCTTCGAGTTTGGAGCTGTGTTTCATGGTTGCCTAAGTTCGGACCCTCAAGGCAATCCTCCATTCTCCCCCTTTTTCGGAGCCCCATGAATGTTATCGCCTAGCGCTGTTTATGTGTCCTCCACCTTCGAGTTTGGAGCTGTGTTTCATGATTGCCTAAGTGCGGACCCTCAAGGCAATCCTCCATTCTCCCCTTTTTTTCGGAGCCCCATGAATGTTATTGCCTAGCGCTGTTCATGTGTCCTCCACCTTCGAGTTTGGAGCTGTGTTTCATGATTGCCTAAGTGCGGACCCTCAAGGCAATCCTCCATTCTCCCCCTTTTTCGGAGTGCCATGAATGTTATTGCCTAGCGCTGTTCATGTGTCCTCCACCTTCGAGTTTGGAGTGTTTCATGATTGCCTAAGTGCGGACCCTCAAGGCAATCCTTCATTCTCCACCTTTTTCGGAGCCCCATGAATGTTATCGCCTAGCGCTGTTTATGTGTCCTCCACCTTCGAGTTTGGAGCTGTGTTTAATGATTGCCTAAGTGCGGACCCTCAAGGCAATCCTCCATTCTCCCCCTTTTTCGGAGCCCCATGAATGTTATCGCCTAGAGCTGTTTATGTGTCCTCCACCTTCGAGTTTGGAGCTGTGTTTCATGATTGCCTAAGTGCGGACCCTCAAGGCAATCCTCCATTCTCTCCTTTTTTTCGGAGCCCCATGAATGTTATTGCCTAGCGCTGTTCATGTGTCCTCCACCTTCGAGTTTGGAGCTGTGTTTCATGATTGCCTAAGTGCGCACCCTCAAGGCAATCCTCCATTCTCCACCTTTTTTGGAGCCCCATGAATTTTATTGCCTAGCACTATTCATGTGTCCTCCACCTTCGAGTTTGGAGCTGTGTTTCATGATTGCCTAAGTGCGCACCCTCAAGGCAATCCTCCATTCTCCACCTTTTTCGGATCCCCATGAATGTTAATGCCTAACGCTGTTCATGTGTCCTCCACCTTCGAGTTTGGAGCTGTGTTTCATGATTGCCTAAGTGCGGACCCTCAAGGCAATCCTCCATTCTCAACCTTTTTCGGAGCCCCATGAATGTTATTGTCTAGCGCTGTTCATGTGTTCTCCACCTTCGAGTTTGGAGTGTTTCATGATTGCCTAAGTGCGGACCCTCAAGGAAATCCTCCATTCTCCCCCTTTTTCGGAGCCACATGAATGTTATTGCCTAGCGCTGTTCATGTGTTCTCCACCTTCGAGTTTGGAGCTGTGTTTCATGATTGCCTAAGTGCGGACCCTCAAGACAATCCTCCATTCTCCACCTTTTTCAGAGCCCTATGAATGTTATTGCCTAGCGCTGTTCATGTGTTCTCCACCTTCGAGTTTGGAGCTGTGTTTCATGATTGCCTAAGTGCGGACCCTCAGAGCAATCCTCCTTTCTCCACCTTTTTCGGAGCCCCATGAATGTTATTGCCGAGCGCTATTCATGTGTCCACCACTTTCGAGTTTGGAGATGTGTTTCATGATTGCCTAAGTGCGGACCTTCAAGGCAATCCTCCATTCTCCCCCCTTTTTCGGAGCCCCATGAATGTTATTGCCTAGCGCTATTCATGTGTTCTCCACCTTCGAGTTTGGAGCTGTGTTTCATGCTTGCCTAAGTGCGGACCCTCAAGACAATCCTCCATTCTCCCCCTTTTTCGAAGCCCCATGAATGTTATCGCCTAGCGCTGTTTATGTGTCCTCCACCTTCGAGTTTGGAGCTGTGTTTCATGATTGCCTAAATGCGGACCCTCAGAGCAATCCTCCATTCTCCACCTTTTTCGGAGCCCCATGAATGTTATTGCCGAGCGCTGTTCATGTGTCCACCACTTTCGAGTTTGGAGTTGTGTTTCATGATTGCCTAAGTGCGGACCTTCAAGGCAATCCTCCATTCTCCCCCCTTTTTCGGAGCCCCATGAATGTTATTGCCTAGCGCTGTTCATGTGTTCTCCACCTTCGAGTTTGGAGCTGTGTTTCATGCTTGCCTAAGTGCGGACCCTCAAGACAATCCTCCATTCTCCCCCTTTTTCGGAGCCCCATGAATGTTATCGCCTAGCGCTGTTTATGTGTCCTCCACCTTCGAGTTTGGAGCTATGTCTCATGATTGCCTAAGTGCGGACCCTCAAGGCAATCCTCCATTCTCCCCCCTTTTTCGGAGCCCCATGAATGTTATTGCCTAGCGCTATTCATGTGTTCTCCACCTTCGAGTTTGGAGCTGTGTTTCATGCTTGCCTAAGTGCGGACCCTCAAGACAATCCTCCATTCTCCCCCTTTTTCGAAGCCCCATGAATGTTATCGCCTAGCGCTGTTTATGTGTCCTCCACCTTCGAGTTTGGAGCTGTGTTTCATGATTGCCTAAATGCGGACCCTCAGAGCAATCCTCCATTCTCCACCTTTTTCGGAGCCCCATGAATGTTATTGCCGAGCGCTGTTCATGTGTCCACCACTTTCGAGTTTGGAGTTGTGTTTCATGATTGCCTAAGTGCGGACCTTCAAGGCAATCCTCCATTCTCCCCCCTTTTTCGGAGCCCCATGAATGTTATTGCCTAGCGCTGTTCATGTGTTCTCCACCTTCGAGTTTGGAGCTGTGTTTCATGCTTGCCTAAGTGCGGACCCTCAAGACAATCCTCCATTCTCCCCCTTTTTCGGAGCCCCATGAATGTTATCGCCTAGCGCTGTTTATGTGTCCTCCACCTTCGAGTTTGGAGCTATGTCTCATGATTGCCTAAGTGCGGACCCTCAAGGCAATCCTCCATTCTCCCCCTTTTTCGGAGCCCCATGAATGTTATCGCCTAGCGCTGTTTATGTGTCCTCCACCTTTGAGTTTGGAGCTGTGTTTCATGATTGCCTAAGTGCGGACCCTCAAGGCAATCCTCCATTCTCCCCCTTTTTCGGAGCCCCATGAATTTTATTGCCTAGCGCTGTTCATGTGTCCACCACCGTCGAGTTTGGAGCTGTGTTTCATGATTACCTAAGTGCGGACCCTCAAGGCAATCCTACATTCTCCACCTTTTTCGGATCCCCATGAATGTTATTGCCTAGCACTATTCATGTGTCCTCCACCTTCGAGTTTGGAGCTGTGTTTCATGATTGCCTAAGTGCGGACCCTCAAGGCAATCCTCCATTCTCCACCTTTTTCGGATCCCCATGAATGTTATTGCCTAGCGCTGTTCATGTGTCCTCCACCTTCAAGTTTGTAGCTGTGTTTCATGATTGCCTAAGTGCGGACCCTCAAGGCAATCCTCCATTCTCCCCCTTTTTCGGAGAACCATGAATGTTATTGCCTAGCGTTGTTCATGTGTCCTCCACCTTCGAATTTGGAGCTGTATTTCATGATTGCATAAGTGCGGACCATCAAGGATATCCTCCATTCTCCCCCCTTTTTCGGAGCCACATGAATGTTATTGCCTAGCGCTGTTCATGTGTTCTTCACCTTCGAGTTTGGAGCTGTGTTTCCTGATTTCCTAAGTGCGGACCCTCAAGGCAATCCTCCATTCTCCCCCTTTTTCGGAGCCCCATGAATTTTATTGCCTAGCGCTGTTCATGTGTCCACCACCGTCAAGTTTGGAGCTGTGTTTCATGATTACCTAAGTGCGGACCCTCAAGGCAATCCTCCATTCTCCACCTTTTTCGGATCCCCATGAATGTTATTGCCTAGCGCTGTTCATGTGTCCTCCACCTTCAAGTTTGTAGTTGTGTTTCATGATTGCCTAAGTTCGGACCCTCAAGGCAATCCTCCATTCTCCCCCTTTTTCAGAGAACCATGAATGTTATCGCCTAGCGCTATTCATGTGTCCTCCACCTTCAAATTTGGAGCTGTGTTCCATGATTGCATAAGTGCGGACCCTCAAGGCAATCCTCCATTCTCCCCCGTTTTCGGTGCCACATGAATGTTTTTGCCTAGCGCTGTTCATGTGTCCTCCACCTTCGAGTTTGGAGTTGTGTTTCATGATTGCCAAAGTGCGGACCCTCAAGGCAATCCTCCATTCCTCCTTTTTTTCGGAGCCCCATGAATGTTATTGCCTAGCGCTGTTCATGTGTCCTCCACCTTCAAGTTTGTAGCTGTGTTTCATGATTGCCTAAGTGCGGACCCTCAAGGCAATCCTCCATTCTCCCCCTTTTTCGGAAAACCATGAATGTTATTGCCTAGCGCTGTTCATGTGTCCTCCACCTTCGAGTTTGTAGCTGTGTTTCATGATTGCCTAAGTGCGGATCCTCAAGGCAATCCTCCATTCTCCCCCTTTTTCGGAGCCCCATGAATGTTATCGCCTAGCGCTGTTCATGTGTCCTCCAGCTTCGAGTTTGGAGCTGTGTTTCATGATTCCCTAGGTGCGGACCCTCAAGGAAATCCTCCATTCTCCCCCTTTTTCGGAGCCCCATGAATGTTATCGCCTAGCTCTGTTCATGTGTCCTCCACCGTCGAGTTTGGAGCTGTGTTTCATGATTACCTAAGTGCGGACCCTCAAGGCAATCCTCCATTCTCCACCTTTTTCGGATCCCCATGAATGTTATTGCCTAGCGCAATTCATGTGTCCTCCACCTTCAAGTTTGTAGCTGTGTTTCATGATTGCCTAAGTGCGGACCCTCAAGCCAATCCTCCATTCTCCCCTTTTTCGGAGAACCATGAATGTTATTGCCTAGCGCTGTTCATGTGTCCTCCACCTTCGAATTTGGAGCTGTGTTTCATGATTGCCTAAGTGCGGACCCTCAAGGAAATCCTCCATTCTCCCCCCTTTTTCGGCGCCACATGAATGTTATTGCCTAGCGCTGTTCATGTATTCTCCACCTTCGAGTTTGGAGTTGTGTTTCATGATAGCCTAAGTGCGGACCCTCAAGGCAATCCTCCATTCTCCCCCTTTTTCGGAGCCCCATGAATGTTATTGCCTAGCGCTGTTTATGTGTCCTCCACCTTCGAGTTTGGAGCTATGTTTCATGATTGCCTAAGTGCGGACCCTCAAGGCAATCCTCCATTCTCCACCTTTTTCGAAGCCCCATGCATGTTATTGCCTAGCGCTGTTCATGTGTCCTCCACCTTCGAGTTTGGAGCTATGTTTCATGATTGCCTAAGTGCGGAACATCAGGGCAATCCTCCATTGTCCACCTTTTTCGGAGTCCCATGAATGTTATTACCTAGCGCTGTTCATGTGTCCTCCACCGTCGAGTTTGGAGCTGTGTTTCATGATTACCTAAGTGCGGACCCTCAAGGCAATCCTCCATTCTCCACCTTTTTCGGATCCCCATGAATGTTATTGCCTAGCGCTGTTCATGTGTCCTCCACCTTCAAGTTTGTAGCTGTGTTTCATGATTGCCTAAGTGCGGACGCTCAAGGCAATCCTCCATTCTCCCCCTTTTTCGGAGAACCATGAATGTTATTGCCTAGCGCTGTTCATGTGTCCTCCACCTTCGAGTTTGTAGCTGTGTTTCATGATTGCCTAAGTGCGGACCCTCAAGGCAATCCTCCATTCTCCCCCTTTTTCGGAGCCCCATGAATGTTATCGCCTAGCGCTGTTCATGTGTCCTCCACCTTCGAATTTGGAGCTGTGTTTCATGATTCCCTAGGTGCGAACCCTCAAGGAAATCCTCCATTCTCCCCCTTTTTCGGAGCCCCATGAATGTTATCGCCTAGCGCTGTTCATGTGTCCTCCACCTTCGAGTTTGGAGCTGTGTTTCATGATTGCCTAAGTGCGGACCCTCAAGGCAATCCTCCATTCTCCCCCCTTTTTCGGAGCCCCATGAAATTTATTCCTAGCGCTGTTCGTGTGTCCTCCACCTTCGAGTTTGGAGCTGTGTTTCATGATTGCCTAATTGCGGACCCTCAAGGCAATCCTCCATTCTCCACCTTTTTCGGAGCCCCATGAATGTTATTGTCGAGCGCTATTCATGTTTCCTCCACCTTCGAGTTTGGAGCTGTGTTTCATGATTGCCTAAGTGCGGACCCTCAAGGCAATCCTCCATTCTCCACCTTTTTCGGAGCTCCATGAATGTTATTGCCTAGCGCTGTTCATGTGTCCTTCACCTTTGAGTTTGGAGTTGTGTTTCATGATTGCCTAAGTGCGGACCCTCAAGGAAATCCTCCATTCTCCCCCCTTTTTTGGAGCCCCATGAATGTTATTGCCTAGCGTTGTTCATGTGTTCTCCACCTTCGAGTTTGGAGCTGTGTTTCATGATTGCCTAAGTGCGGACCCTCAAGGCAAGCCTCCATTCTCCCCCTTTTCGGAGCCCCATGAATGTTATCGCCTAGCGCTGTTCATGTGTCCTCCACCTTCGAGTTTGGAGCTGTGTTTCATGATTGCCTAAGTGCGGACCCTCAAGGAAATCCTCCATTCTGCCCCCTTTTTCGGAGCCCCATGAATTTTTTGCCTAGCGCTGTTCATGTGTCCTCCACCTTCGAGTTTGGAGTTGTGTTTCATGATTGCCAAAGTGCGGACCCTCAAGGCAATCCTCCATTCTCCCCCTTTTTCGGAGCCCCATGAATGTTATTGCCTAGCGCTGTTCATGTGTTCTCCACCTTCGAGTTTGGAGCTGTGTTTCATGATTGCCTAAGTGCGGACCCTCAAGGCAATCCTCCATTCTCCCCCCTTTTTCGGAGCCCCATGAATGTTATTGCCTAGCGCTGTTCATGTGTTCTCCACCTTCAAGTTTGGAGCTGTGTTTCATGAATGGCTTAGTGCGGACCCTCAAGGCAATCCTCCATTCTCCCCCTTTTTCGGAGCCCCATGAATGTTATTGCCTAGCGCTGTTCATGTGTCCTCCACCTTCGAGTTTGGAGTTGTGTTTCATGATTGCCAAAGTGCGGACCCTCAAGGCAATCCTCCATTCTCCACCTTTTTCGAAGCCCCATGCATGTTATTGCCTAGCGCTGTTCATGTGTCCTCCACCTTCGAGTTTGGAGCTATGTTTCATGATTGCCTATGTGCGGAACATCAGGGCAATCCTCCATTGTCCACCTTTTTCGGAGTCCCATGAATGTTATTGCCTAGCGCTGTTCATGTGTCCTCCACCGTCGAGTTTGGAGTTGTGTTTCATGATTGCCTAAGTGCGGACCCTCAAGGAAATCCTCCATTCTCCCCCCTTTTTTGGAGCCCCATGAATGTTATTGCCTAGCGTTGTTCATGTGTTCTCCACCTTCGAGTTTGGAGCTGTGTTTCATGATTGCCTAAGTGCGGACCCTCAAGGCAAGCCTCCATTCTCCCCCTTTTTCGGAGCCCCATGAATGTTATCGCCTAGCGCTGTTCATGTGTCCTCCACCTTCGAGTTTGGAGCTGTGTTTCATGATTGCCTAAGTGCGGACCCTCAAGGAAATCCTCCATTCTCCCCCCTTTTTCGGAGCCCCATGAATTTTTTGCCTAGCGCTGTTCATGTGTCCTCCACCTTCGAGTTTGGAGCTGTGTTTCATGATTGCCTAAGTGCGGACCCTCAAGGAAATCCTCCATTCTCCCCCCTTTTTCGGAGCCCCATGAATTTTTTGCCTAGCGCTGTTCATGTGTCCTCCACCTTCAAGTTTGGAGCTGTGTTTCATGAATGGCTTAGTGCGGACCCTCAAGGCAATCCTCCATTCTCCCCCTTTTTCGGAGCCCCATGAATGTTATCGCCTAGCGCTGTTCATGTGTCCTCCACCTTCGAATTTGGAGCTGTGTTTCATGATTCCCTAGGTGCGAACCCTCAAGGAAATCCTCCATTCTCCCCCTTTTTCGGAGCCCCATGAATGTTATCGCCTAGCGCTGTTCATGTGTCCTCCACCTTCGAGTTTGGAGCTGTGTTTCATGATTGCCTAAGTGCGGACCCTCAAGGCAATCCTCCATTCTCCCCCCTTTTTCGGAGCCCCATGAAATTTATTCCTAGCGCTGTTCGTGTGTCCTCCACCTTCGAGTTTGGAGCTGTGTTTCATGATTGCCTAATTGCGGACCCTCAAGGCAATCCTCCATTCTCCACCTTTTTCGGAGCCCCATGAATGTTATTGTCGAGCGCTATTCATGTTTCCTCCACCTTCGAGTTTGGAGCTGTGTTTCATGATTGCCTAAGTGCGGACCCTCAAGGCAATCCTCCATTCTCCCCCTTTTTCGGAGCCCCATGAATGTTATCGCCTAGCGCTGTTCATGTTTCCTCCACCTTCGAGTTTGGAGCTGTGTTTCATGATTGCCTAAGTGCGGACCCTCAAGGCAATCCTCCATTCTCCCCCCTTTTTCGGAGCCCCATGAATGTTATTGCCTAGCGTTGTTCATGTGTTCTCCACCTTCAAGTTTGGAGCTGTGTTTCATGAATGGCTTAGTGCGGACCCTCAAGGCAATCCTCCATTCTCCACCTTTTTCGGAGCTCCATGAATGATATTGCCTAGCGCTGTTCATGTGTCCTTCACCTTTGAGTTTGGAGTTGTGTTTCATGATTGCCTAAGTGCGGACCCTCAAGGAAATCCTCCATTCTCCCCCCTTTTTTAGAGCCCCATGAATGTTATTGCCTAGCGTTGTTCATGTGTTCTCCACCTTCGAGTTTGGAGCTGTGTTTCATGATTGCCTAAGTGCGGACCCTCAAGGCAAGCCTCCATTCTCCCCCTTTTCGGAGCCCCATGAATGTTATCGCCTAGCGCTGTTCATGTGTCCTCCACCTTCGAGTTTGGAGCTGTGTTTCATGATTGCCTAAGTGCGGACCCTCAAGGAAATCCTCCATTCTGCCCCCTTTTTCGGAGCCCCATGAATTTTTTGCCTAGCGCTGTTCATGTGTCCTCCACCTTCGAGTTTGGAGTTGTGTTTCATGATTGCCAAAGTGCGGACCCTCAAGGCAATCCTCCATTCTCCCCCTTTTTCGGAGCCCCATGAATGTTATTGCCTAGCGCTGTTCATGTGTTCTCCACCTTCGAGTTTGGAGCTGTGTTTCATGATTGCCTAAGTGCGGACCCTCAAGGCAATCCTCCATTCTCCCCCCTTTTTCGGAGCCCCATGAATGTTATTGCCTAGCGCTGTTCATGTGTTCTCCACCTTCAAGTTTGGAGCTGTGTTTCATGAATGGCTTAGTGCGGACCCTCAAGGCAATCCTCCATTCTCCCCCTTTTTCGGAGCCCCATGAATGTTATTGCCTAGCGCTGTTCATGTGTCCTCCACCTTCGAGTTTGGAGTTGTGTTTCATGATTGCCAAAGTGCGGACCCTCAAGGCAATCCTCCATTCTCCACCTTTTTCGAAGCCCCATGCATGTTATTGCCTAGCGCTGTTCATGTGTCCTCCACCTTCGAGTTTGGAGCTATGTTTCATGATTGCCTATGTGCGGAACATCAGGGCAATCCTCCATTGTCCACCTTTTTCGGAGTCCCATGAATGTTATTGCCTAGCGCTGTTCATGTGTCCTCCACCGTCGAGTTTGGAGTTGTGTTTCATGATTGCCTAAGTGCGGACCCTCAAGGAAATCCTCCATTCTCCCCCCTTTTTTGGAGCCCCATGAATGTTATTGCCTAGCGTTGTTCATGTGTTCTCCACCTTCGAGTTTGGAGCTGTGTTTCATGATTGCCTAAGTGCGGACCCTCAAGGCAAGCCTCCATTCTCCCCCTTTTTCGGAGCCCCATGAATGTTATCGCCTAGCGCTGTTCATGTGTCCTCCACCTTCGAGTTTGGAGCTGTGTTTCATGATTGCCTAAGTGCGGACCCTCAAGGAAATCCTCCATTCTCCCCCCTTTTTCGGAGCCCCATGAATTTTTTGCCTAGCGCTGTTCATGTGTCCTCCACCTTCGAGTTTGGAGCTGTGTTTCATGATTGCCTAAGTGCGGACCCTCAAGGAAATCCTCCATTCTCCCCCCTTTTTCGGAGCCCCATGAATTTTTTGCCTAGCGCTGTTCATGTGTCCTCCACCTTCGAGTTTGGAGTTGTGTTTCATGATTGCCAAAGTGCGGACCCTCAAGGCAATCCTCCATTCTCCCCCTTTTTCGGAGCCCCATGAATGTTATTGCCTAGCGCTATTCATGTGTTCTCCACCTTCGAGTTTGGAGCTGTGTTTCATGATTGCCTAAGTGCGGACCCTCAAGGCAATCCTCCATTCTCCCCCCTTTTTCGGAGCCCCATGAATGTTATTGCCTAGCGCTGTTCATGTGTTCTCCACCTTCAAGTTTGGAGCTGTGTTTCATGAATGGCTTAGCGCGGACACTCAAGGCAATCCTCCATTCTCCCCCTTTTTCGGAGCCCCATGAATGTTATTGCCTAGCGCTGTTCATGTGTCCTCCACCTTCGAGTTTGGAGTTGTGTTTCATGATTGCCAAAGTGCGGACCCTCAAGGCAATCCTCCATTCTCCACCTTTTTCGAAGCCCCATGCATGTTATTGCCTAGCGCTGTTCATGTGTCCTCCACCTTCGAGTTTGGAGCTATGTTTCATGATTGCCTAAGTGCGGAACATCAGGGCAATCCTCCATTGTCCACCTTTTTCGGAGTCCCATGAATGTTATTGCCTAGCGCTGTTCATGTGTCCTCCACCGTCGAGTTTGGAGCTGTGTTTCATGATTACCTAAGTGCGGACCCTCAAGGCAATCCTCCTTTCTCCACCTTTTTCGGATCCCCATGAATGTTATTGCCTAGCGCTGTTTATGTGTCCTCCACCTTCAAGTTTGTAGCTGTGTTTCATGATTGCCTAAGTGCGGACGCTCAAGGCAATCCTCCATTCTCCCCCTTTTTCGGAGAACCATGAATGTTATTGCCTAGCGCTGTTCATGTGTCCTCCACCTTCGAGTTTGTAGCTGTGTTTCATGATTGCCTAAGTGCGGACCCTCAAGGCAATCCTCCATTCTCCCCCTTTTTCGGAGCGCCATGAATGTTATCGCCTAGCGCTGTTCATGTGTCCTCCACCTTCGAATTTGGAGCTGTGTTTCATGATTCCCTAGGTGCGAACCCTCAAGGAAATCCTCCATTCTCCCCCTTTTTCGGAGCCCCATGAATGTTATCGCCTAGCGCTGTTCATGTGTCCTCCACCTTCGAGTTTGGAGCTGTGTTTCATGATTGCCTAAGTGCGGACCCTCAAGGCAATCCTCCATTCTCCCCCCTTTTTCGGAGCCCCATGAAATTTATTCCTAGCGCTGTTCGTGTGTCCTCCACCTTCGAGTTTGGAGCTGTGTTTCATGATTGCCTAATTGCGGACCCTCAAGGCAATCCTCCATTCTCCACCTTTTTCGGAGCCCCATGAATGTTATTGTCGAGCGCTATTCATGTTTCCTCCACCTTCGAGTTTGGAGCTGTGTTTCATGATTGCCTAAGTGCGGACCCTCAAGGCAATCCTCCATTCTCCCCCTTTTTCGGAGCTCCATGAATGTTATTGCCTAGCGCTGTTCATGTTTCCTCCACCTTCGAGTTTGGAGCTCTGTTTCATGATTGCCTAAGTGCGGACCCTCAAGGCAATCCTCCATTCTCCCCCCTTTTTTGGAGCCCCATGAATGTTATTGCCTAGCGTTGTTCATGTGTTCTCCACCTTCGAGTTTGGAGCTGTGTTTCATGATTGCCTAAGTGCGGACCCTCAAGGCAAGCCTCCATTCTCCCCCTTTTTGGAGCCCCATGAATGTTATCGCCTAGCGCTGTTCATGTGTCCTCCACCTTCGAGTTTGGAGCTGTGTTTCATGATTGCCTAAGTGCGGACCCTCAAGGAAATCCTCCATTCTGCCCCCTTTTTCGGAGCCCCATGAATTTTTTGCCTAGCGCTGTTCATGTGTCCTCCACCTTCGAGTTTGGAGTTGTGTTTCATGATTGCCAAAGTGCGGACCCTCAAGGCAATCCTCCATTCTCCCCCTTTTTCGGAGCCCCATGAATGTTATTGCCTAGCGCTGTTCATGTGTTCTCCACCTTCGAGTTTGGAGCTGTGTTTCATGATTGCCTAAGTGCGGACCCTCAAGGCAATCCTCCATTCTCCCCGCTTTTTCGGAGCCCCATGAATGTTATTGCCTAGCGCTGTTCATGTGTTCTCCACCTTCAAGTTTGGAGCTGTGTTTCATGAATGGCTTAGTGCGGACCCTCAAGGCAATCCTCCATTCTCCCCCTTTTTCGGAGCCCCATGAATGTTATTGCCTAGCGCTGTTCATGTGTCCTCCACCTTCGAGTTTGGAGTTGTGTTTCATGATTGCCAAAGTGCGGACCCTCAAGGCAATCCTCCATTCTCCACCTTTTTCGAAGCCCCATGCATGTTATTGCCTAGCGCTGTTCATGTGTCCTCCACCTTCGAGTTTGGAGCTATGTTTCATGATTGCCTATGTGCGGAACATCAGGGCAATCCTCCATTGTCCACCTTTTTCGGAGTCCCATGAATGTTATTGCCTAGCGCTGTTCATGTGTCCTCCACCGTCGAGTTTGGAGTTGTGTTTCATGATTGCCTAAGTGCGGACCCTCAAGGAAATCCTCCATTCTCCCCCCTTTTTTGGAGCCCCATGAATGTTATTGCCTAGCGTTGTTCATGTGTTCTCCACCTTCGAGTTTGGAGCTGTGTTTCATGATTGCCTAAGTGCGGACCCTCAAGGCAAGCCTCCATTCTCCCCCTTTTTCGGAGCCCCATGAATGTTATCGCCTAGCGCTGTTCATGTGTCCTCCACCTTCGAGTTTGGAGCTGTGTTTCATGATTGCCTAAGTGCGGACCCTCAAGGAAATCCTCCATTCTCCCCCCTTTTTCGGAGCCCCATGAATTTTTTGCCTAGCGCTGTTCATGTGTCCTCCACCTTCGAGTTTGGAGCTGTGTTTCATGATTGCCTAAGTGCGGACCCTCAAGGAAATCCTCCATTCTCCCCCCTTTTTCGGAGCCCCATGAATTTTTTGCCTAGCGCTGTTCATGTGTCCTCCACCTTCGAGTTTGGAGTTGTGTTTCATGATTGCCAAAGTGCGGACCCTCAAGGCAATCCTCCATTCTCCCCCTTTTTCGGAGCCCCATGAATGTTATTGCCTAGCGCTATTCATGTGTTCTCCACCTTCGAGTTTGGAGCTGTGTTTCATGATTGCCTAAGTGCGGACCCTCAAGGCAATCCTCCATTCTCCCCCCTTTTTCGGAGCCCCATGAATGTTATTGCCTAGCGCTGTTCATGTGTTCTCCACCTTCAAGTTTGGAGCTGTGTTTCATGAATGGCTTAGCGCGGACACTCAAGGCAATCCTCCATTCTCCCCCTTTTTCGGAGCCCCATGAATGTTATTGCCTAGCGCTGTTCATGTGTCCTCCACCTTCGAGTTTGGAGTTGTGTTTCATGATTGCCAAAGTGCGGACCCTCAAGGCAATCCTCCATTCTCCACCTTTTTCGAAGCCCCATGCATGTTATTGCCTAGCGCTGTTCATGTGTCCTCCACCTTCGAGTTTGGAGCTATGTTTCATGATTGCCTAAGTGCGGAACATCAGGGCAATCCTCCATTGTCCACCTTTTTCGGAGTCCCATGAATGTTATTGCCTAGCGCTGTTCATGTGTCCTCCACCGTCGAGTTTGGAGCTGTGTTTCATGATTACCTAAGTGCGGACCCTCAAGGCAATCCTCCTTTCTCCACCTTTTTCGGATCCCCATGAATGTTATTGCCTAGCGCTGTTTATGTGTCCTCCACCTTCAAGTTTGTAGCTGTGTTTCATGATTGCCTAAGTGCGGACGCTCAAGGCAATCCTCCATTCTCCCCCTTTTTCGGAGAACCATGAATGTTATTGCCTAGCGCTGTTCATGTGTCCTCCACCTTCGAGTTTGTAGCTGTGTTTCATGATTGCCTAAGTGCGGACCCTCAAGGCAATCCTCCATTCTCCCCCTTTTTCGGAGCGCCATGAATGTTATCGCCTAGCGCTGTTCATGTGTCCTCCACCTTCGAATTTGGAGCTGTGTTTCATGATTCCCTAGGTGCGAACCCTCAAGGAAATCCTCCATTCTCCCCCTTTTTCGGAGCCCCATGAATGTTATCGCCTAGCGCTGTTCATGTGTCCTCCACCTTCGAGTTTGGAGCTGTGTTTCATGATTGCCTAAGTGCGGACCCTCAAGGCAATCCTCCATTCTCCCCCCTTTTTCGGAGCCCCATGAAATTTATTCCTAGCGCTGTTCGTGTGTCCTCCACCTTCGAGTTTGGAGCTGTGTTTCATGATTGCCTAATTGCGGACCCTCAAGGCAATCCTCCATTCTCCACCTTTTTCGGAGCCCCATGAATGTTATTGTCGAGCGCTATTCATGTTTCCTCCACCTTCGAGTTTGGAGCTGTGTTTCATGATTGCCTAAGTGCGGACCCTCAAGGCAATCCTCCATTCTCCCCCTTTTTCGGAGCCCCATGAATGTTATCGCCTAGCGCTGTTCATGTTTCCTCCACCTTCGAGTTTGGAGCTCTGTTTCATGATTGCCTAAGTGCGGACCCTCAAGGCAATCCTCCATTCTCCCCCCTTTTTCGGAGCCCCATGAATGTTATTGCCTAGCGCTGTTCATGTGTTCTCCACCTTCAAGTTTGGAGCTGTGTTTCATGAATGGCTTAGTGCGGACCCTCAAGGCATTCCTCCATTCTCCTCCTTTTTCGGAGCCCCATGAATGTTATTGCCTAGCGCTGTTCATGTGTCCTCCACCTTCGAGTTTGGAGTTGTGTTTCCTGATTGCCTAAGTGCGGACCCTCAAGGAAATCCTCCATTCTCCCCCCTTTTTTGGAGCCCCATGAATGTTATTGCCTAGCGTTGTTCATGTGTTCTCCACCTTCGAGTTTTGAGCTGTGTTTCATGATTGCCTAAGTGCGGACCCTCAAGGCAAGCCTCCATTCTCCCCCTTTTTCGGAGCCCCATGAATGTTATCGCCTAGCGCTGTTCATGTGTCCTCCACCTTCGAGTTTGGAGCTGTGTTTCATGATTGCCTAAGTGCGGACCCTCAAGGAAATCCTCCATTCTCCCCCCTTTTTCGGAGCCCCATGAATGTTATCGCCTAGCGCTGTTCATGTGTCCTCCACCTTCAAGTTTGGAGCTATGTTTCATGATTGCCTAAGTGCGGAACATCAGGGCAATCCTCCATTGTCCACCTTTTTCGGAGTCCCATGAATGTTATTGCCTAGCGCTGTTCATGTGTCCTCCACCGTCGAGTTTGGAGCTGTGTTTCATGATTACCTAAGTGCGGACCCTCAAGGCAATCCTCCATTCTCCACCTTTTTCGGATCCCCATGAATGTTATTGCCTAGCGCTGTTCATGTGTCCTCCACCTTCAAGTTTGTAGCTGTGTTTCATGATTGCCTAAGTGCGGACGCTCAAGGCAATCCTCCATTCTCCCCCTTTTTCGGAGAACCATGAATGTTATTGCCTAGCGCTGTTCATGTGTCCTCCACCTTCGAGTTTGTAGCTGTGTTTCATGATTGCCTAAGTGCGGACCCTCAAGGCAATCCTCCATTCTCCCCCTTTTTCGGAGCCCCATGAATGTTATCGCCTAGCGTTGTTCATGTGTCCTCCACCTTCGAATTTGGAGCTGTGTTTCATGATTCCCTAGGTGCGAACCCTCAAGGAAATCCTCCATTCTCCCCCTTTTTCGGAGCCCCATGAATGTTATCGCCTAGCGCTGTTCATGTGTCCTCCACCTTCGAGTTTCGAGCTGTGTTTCATGATTGCCTAAGTGCGGACCCTCAAGGCAATCCTCCATTCTCCCCCCTTTTTCGGAGCCCCATGAAATTTATTCCTAGCGCTGTTCGTGTGTCCTCCACCTTCGAGTTTGGAGCTGTGTTTCATGATTGCCTAATTGCGGACCCTCAAGGCAATCCTCCATTCTCCACCTTTTTCGGAGCCCCATGAATGTTATTGTCGAGCGCTATTCATGTTTCCTCCACCTTCGAGTTTGGAGCTGTGTTTCATGATTGCCTAAGTGCGGACCCTCAAGGCAATCCTCCATTCTCCCCCTTTTTCGGAGCCCCATGAATGTTATCGCCTAGCGCTGTTCATGTTTCCTCCACCTTCGAGTTTGGAGCTGTGTTTCATGATTGCCTAAGTGCGGACCCTCAAGGCAATCCTCCATTCTCCCCCCTTTTTCGGAGCCCCATGAATGTTATTGCCTAGCGCTGTTCATGTGTTCTCCACCTTCAAGTTTGGAGCTGTGTTTCATGAATGGCTTAGTGCGGACCCTCAAGGCAACCCTCCATTCTCCACCTTTTTCGGAGACCCATGAATGTTATTGCCTAGCGCTGTTCATGTGTCCTTCACCTTTGAGTTTGGAGTTGTGTTTCATGATTGCCTAAGTGCGGACCCTCAAGGAAATCCTCCATTCTCCCCCTTTTTTTGGAGCCGCATGAATGTTATTGCCTAGCGTTGTTCATGTGTTCTCCACCTTCGAGTTTGGAGCTGTGTTTCATGATTGCCTAAGTGCGGACCCTCAAGGCAAGCCTCCATTCTCCCCCTTTTTCGGAGCCCCATGAATGTTATCGCCTAGCGCTGTTCATGTGTCCTCCACCTTCGAGTTTGGAGCTGTGTTTCATGATTGCCTAAGTGCGGACCCTCAAGGAAATCCTCCATTCTCCCCCCTTTTTCGGAGCCCCATGAATTTTTTGCCTAGCGCTGTTCATGTGTCCTCCACCTTCGAGTTGGAGTTGTGTTTCATGATTGCCAAAGTGCGGACCCTCAAGGCAATCCTCCATTCTCCCCCTTTTTCGGAGCCCCATGAATGTTATTGCCTAGCGCTGTTCATGTGTTCTCCACCTTCGAGTTTGGAGCTGCGTTTCATGATTGCCTAAGTGCGGACCCTCAAGGCAATCCTCCATTCTCCCCCCTTTTTCGGAGCCCCATGAATGTTATTGCCTAGCGCTGTTCATGTGTTCTCCACCTTCAAGTTTGGAGCTGTGTTTCATGAATGGCTTAGTGCGGACCCTCAAGGCAATCCTCCATTCTCCCCTTTTTCGGAGCCCCATGAATGTTATTGCCTAGCGCTGTTCATGTGTCCTCCACCTTCGAGTTTGGAGTTGTGTTTCATGATTGCCAAAGTGCGGACCCTCAAGCCAATCCTCCATTCTCCACCTTTTTCGAAGCCCCATGCATGTTATTGCCTAGCGCTGTTCATGTGTCCTCCACCTTCGAGTTTGGAGCTATGTTTCATGATTGCCTAAGTGCGGAACATCAGGGCAATCCTCCATTGTCCACCTTTTTCGGAGTCCCATGAATGTTATTGCCTAGCGCTGTTCATGTGTCCTCCACCGTCGAGTTTGGAGCTGTGTTTCATGATTACCTAAGTGCGGACCCTCAAGGCAATCCTCCATTCTCCACCTTTTTCGGATCCCCATGAATGTTATTGCCTAGCGCTGTTCATGTGTGCTCCACCTTCAAGTTTGTAGCTGTGTTTCATGATTGCCTAAGTGCGGACGCTCAAGGCAATCCTCCATTCTCCCCCTTTTTCGGAGAACCATGAATGTTATTGCCTAGCGCTGTTCATGTGTCCTCCACCTTCGAGTTTGTAGCTGTGTTTCATGATTGCCTAAGTGCGGACCCTCAAGGCAATCCTCCATTCTCCCCCTTTTTCGGAGCCCCATGAATGTTATCGCCTAGCGCTGTTCATGTGTCCTCCACCTTCGAATTTGGAGCTGTGTTTCATGATTCCCTAGGTGCGAACCCTCAAGGAAATTCTCCATTCTCCCCCTTTTTCGGAGCCCCATGAATGTTATCGCCTAGCGCTGTTCATGTGTCCTCCACCTTCGAGTTTGGAGCTGTGTTTCATGATTGCCTAAGTGCGGACCCTCAAGGCAATCCTCCATTCTCCCCCCTTTTTCGGAGCCCCATGAAATTTATTCCTAGCGCTGTTCGTGTGTCCTCCACCTTCGAGTTTGGAGCTGTGTTTCATGATTGCCTAATTGCGGACCCTCAAGGCAATCCTCCATTCTCCACCTTTTTCGGAGCCCCATGAATGTTATTGTCGAGCGCTATTCATGTTTCCTCCACCTTCGAGTTTGGAGCTGTGTTTCATGATTGCCTAAGTGCGGACCCTCAAGGAAATCCTCCATTCTCCCCCCTTTTTCGGAGCCCCATGAATGTTATTGCCAAGCGCTGTTCATGTGTCCTCCACCTTCAAGTTTGTAGCTGTGTTTCATGATTGCCTAAGTGCGGACCCTCAAGGCAAGCCTCCATTCTCCCCCTTTTTCGGAGCCCCATGAATGTTATCGCCTAGCGCTGTTCATGTGTCCTCCACCTTCGAGTTTGGAGCTGTGTTTCATGATTGCCTAAGTGCGGACCCTCAAGGAAATCCTCCATTCTCCCCCCTTTTTCGGAGCCCCATGAATTTTTTGCCTAGCGCTGTTCATGTGTCCTCCACCTTCAAGTTTGGAGTTGTGTTTCATGATTGCCAAAGTGCGGACCCTCAAGGCAATCCTCCATTCTCCCCCTTTTTCGGAGCCCCATGAATGTTATTGCCTAGCGCTGTTCATGTGTTCTCCACCTTCGAGTTTGGAGCTGTGTTTCATGATTGCCTAAGTGCGGACCCTCAAGGCAATCCTCCATTCTCCCCCCTTTTTCGGAGCCCCATGAATGTTATTGCCTAGCGCTGTTCATGTGTTCTCCACCTTCAAGTTTGGAGCTGTGTTTCATGAATGGCTTAGTGCGGACCCTCAAGGCAATCCTCCATTCTCCCCCTTTTTCGGAGCCCCATGAATGTTATTGCCTAGCGCTGTTCATGTGTCCTCCACCTTCGAGTTTGGAGTTGTGTTTCATGATTGCCAAAGTGCGGACCCTCAAGGCAATCCTCCATTCTCCCCCTTTTTCGGAGCCCCATGAATGTTATTGCCTAGCGCTGTTCATGTGTCCTTCACCTTTGAGTTTGGAGTTGTGTTTCATGATTGCCTAAGTGCGGACCCTCAAGGAAATCCTCCATTCTCCCCCCTTTTTTGGAGCCCCATGAATGTTATTGCCTAGCGTTGTTCATGTGTTCTCCACCTTCGAGTTTGGAGCTGTGTTTCATGATTGCCTAAGTGCGGACCCTCAAGGCAAGCCTCCATTCTCCCCCTTTTTCGGAGCCCCATGAATGTTATCGCCTAGCGCTGTTCATGTGTCCTCCACCTTCGAGTTTGGAGCTGTGTTTCATGATTGCCTAAGTGCGGACCCTCAAGGAAATCCTCCATTCTCCCCCCCTTTTCGGAGCCCCATGAATTTTTTGCCTAGTGCTGTTCATGTGTCCTCCACCTTCGAGTTTGGAGTTGTTTTTCATGATTGCCAAAGTGCGGACCCTCAAGGCAATTCTCCATTCTCCCCCTTTTTCGGAGCCCCATGAATGTTATTGCCTAGCGCTGTTCATGTGTTCTCCACCTTCGAGTTTGGAGCTGTGTTTCATGATTGCCTAAGTGCGGACCCTCAAGGCAATCCTCCATTCTCCCCCCTTTTTCGGAGCCCCATGAATGTTATTGCCTAGCGCTGTTCATGTGTCCTCCACCTTCGAGTTTGGAGTTGTGTTTCATGATTGCCAAAGTGCGGACCCTCAAGGCAATCCTCCATTCTCCACCTTTTTCGAAGCCCCATGCATGTTATTGCCTAGCGCTGTTCATGTGTCCTCCACCTTCGAGTTTGGAGCTATGTTTCATGTTTGCCTAAGTGCGGAACATCAGGGCAATCCTCCATTGTCCACCTTTTTCGGAGTCCCATGAATGTTATTGCCTAGCGCTGTTCATGTGTCCTCCACCGTCGAGTTTGGAGCTGTGTTTCATGATTACCTAAGTGCGGACCCTCAAGGCAATCCTCCATTCTCCACCTTTTTCGGATCCCCATGAATGTTATTGCCTAGCGCTGTTCATGTGTGCTCCACCTTCAAGTTTGTAGCTGTGTTTCATGATTGCCTAAGTGCGGACGCTCAAGGCAATCCTCCATTCTCCCCCTTTTTCGGAGAACCATGAATGTTATTGCCTAGCGCTGTTCATGTGTCCTCCACCTTCGAGTTTGTAGCTGTGTTTCATGATTGCCTAACTGCGGACCCTCAAGGCAATCCTCCATTCTCCCCCTTTTTCGGAGCCCCATGAATGTTATCGCCTAGCGCTGTTCATGTGTCCTCCACCTTCGAATTTGGAGCTGTGTTTCATGATTCCCTAGGTGCGAACCCTCAAGGAAATCCTCCATTCTCCCCCTTTTTCGGAGCCCCATGAATGTTATCGCCTAGCGCTGTTCATGTGTCCTCCACCTTCGAGTTTGGAGCTGTGTTTCATGATTGCCTAAGTGCGGACCCTCAAGGCAATCCTCCATTCTCCCCCCTTTTTCGGAGCCCCATGAAATTTATTCCTAGCGCTGTTCGTGTGTCCTCCACCTTCGAGTTTGGAGCTGTGTTTCATGATTGCCTAATTGCGGACCCTCAAGGCAATCCTCCATTCTCCACCTTTTTCGGAGCCCCATGAATGTTATTGTCGAGCGCTATTCATGTTTCCTCCACCTTCGAGTTTGGAGCTGTGTTTCATGATTGCCTAAGTGCGGACCCTCACGGCAATCCTCCATTCTCCCCCTTTTTCGGAGCCCCATGAATGTTATCGCCTAGCGCTGTTCATGTTTCCTCCACCTTCGAGTTTGGAGCTGTGTTTCATGATTGCCTAAGTGCGGACCCTCAAGGCAATCCTCCATTCTCCCCCCTTTTTCGGAGCCCCATGAATGTTATTGCCTAGCGCTGTTCATGTGTTCTCCACCTTCAAGTTTGGAGCTGTGTTTCATGAATGGCTTAGTGCGGACACTCAAGGCAATCCTCCATTCTCCACCTTTTTCGGAGCCCCATGAATGTTATTGCCTAGCGCTGTTCATGTGTTCTCCACCTTCGAGTTTGGAGCTGTGTTTCATGATTGCCTAAGTGCGGACCCTCAAGGCAATCCTCCATTCTCCCCCCTTTTTCGGAGCCCCATGAATGTTATTGCCTAGCGCTGTTCATGTGTTTTCCACCTTCAAGTTTTGAGCTGTGTTTCATGAATGGCTTAGTGCGGACCCTCAAGGCAATCCTCCATTCTCCACCTTTTTCGGAGCCCCATGAATGTTATTGCCTAGCGCTGTTCATGTGTCCTTCACCTTTGAGTTTGGAGTTGTGTTTCATGATTGCCTAAGTGCGGACCCTCAAGGAAATCCTCCATTCTCCCCCCTTTTTTGGAGCCCCATGAATGTTATTGCCTAGCGTTGTTCATGTGTTCTCCACCTTCGAGTTTGGAGCTGTGTTTCATGATTGCCTAAGTGCGGACCCTCAAGGCAAGCCTCCATTCTCCCCCTTTTTCGGAGCCCCATGAATGTTATCGCCTAGCGCTGTTCATGTGTCCTCCACCTTCGAGTTTGGAGCTGTGTTTCATGATTGCCTAAGTGCGGACCCTCAAGGAAATCCTCCATTCTCCCCCTTTTTCGGAGCCCCATGAATGTTATTGCCTAGCGCTGTTCATGTGTTCTCCACCTTCGAGTTTGGAGCTGTGTTTCATGATTGCCTAAGTGCGGACTCTCAAGGCAATCCTCCATTCTCCCTCTTTTTCGGAGCCCCATGAATGTTATCGCCTAGCGCTGTTCATGTGTCCTCCACCTTCGAGTTTGGAGTTGTGTTTCATGATTGCCTAATTGCGGACCCTCAAGGCAATCCTCCATTCTCCACCTTTTTCGGAGCCCCATGAATGTTATTGCCTAGCGCTGTTCATGTGTCCTTCACCTTCGAGTTTGGAGCTGTGTTTCATGATTGCCTAAGTGCGGACCCTCAAGGAAATCCTCCATTCTCCCCCTTTTTCGGAGCCCCATGAATGTTATTGCCTAGCGTTGTTCATGTGTTCTCCACCTTCGAGTTTGGAGCTGTGTTTCATGATTGCCTAAGTGCGGACCTTCAAGGCAAGCCTCCATTCTCCCGCTTTTTCGGAGCCCCATGAATGTTATCGCCTAGCGCTGTTCATGTGTCCTCCACCTTCGAGTTTGGAGCTGTGTTTCATGATTGCCTAAGTGCGGACCCTCAAGGAAATCCTCCATTCTCCCCCCTTTTTCGGAGCCCCATGAATGTTTTTGCCTAGCGTTGTTCATGTGTCCTCCACCTTCGAGTTTGGAGTTGTGTTTCATGATTGCCAAAGTGCGGACCCTCAAGGCAATCCTCCATTCTCCCCCTTTTTCGGAGCCCCATGAATGTTATTGCCTAGCGCTGTTCATGTGTTCTCCACCTTCGAGTTTGGACCTGTGTTTCATGATTGCCTAAGTGCGGACCCTCAAGGCAATCCTCCATTCTCCCCCTTTTTCGGAGCCCCATGAATGTTATCGCCTAGCGCTGTTCATGTGTCCTCCACCTTCGAGTTTGGAGCTGTGTTTCATGATTGCCTAAGTGCGGACCCTCAAGGCAATCCTCCATTCTCCCCCCTTTTTCGGAGCCCCATGAAATTATTGCCTAGCGCTGTTCGTGTGTCCTCCACCTTCGAGTTTGGAGCTGTGTTTCATGATTGCCTAATTGCGGACCCTCAAGGCAATCCTCCATTCTCCACCTTTTTCGGAGCCCCATGAATGTTATTGCCTAGCGCTGTTCATGTGTCCTCCACCTTCGAGTTTGGAGCTGTGTTTCATGATTGCCTAAGTGCGGACCCTCAAGGCAAGCCTCCATTCTCCCCCTTTTTCGGAGCCCCATGAATGTTATCGCCTAGCGCTGTTCATGTGTCCTCCACCTTCGAGTTTGGAGCTGTGTTTCATGATTGCCTAAGTGCGGACCCTCAAGGAAATCCTCCATTCTCCCCCTTTTTCGGAGCCCCATGAATGTTATTGCCTAGCGCTGTTCATGTGTTCTCCACCTTCGAGTTTGGAGCTGTGTTTCATGATTGCCTAAGTGCGGACTCTCAAGGCAATCCTCCATTCTCCCTCTTTTTCGGAGCCCCATGAATGTTATCGCCTAGCGCTGTTCATGTGTCCTCCACCTTCGAGTTTGGAGTTGTGTTTCATGATTGCCTAATTGCGGACCCTCAAGGCAATCCTCCATTCTCCACCTTTTTCGGAGCCCCATGAATGTTATTGCCTAGCGCTGTTCATGTGTCCTTCACCTTCGAGTTTGGAGCTGTGTTTCATGATTGCCTAAGTGCGGACCCTCAAGGAAATCCTCCATTCTCCCCCCTTTTTCGGAGCCCCATGAATGTTATTGCCTAGCGTTGTTCATGTGTTCTCCACCTTCGAGTTTGGAGCTGTGTTTCATGATTGCCTAAGTGCGGACCTTCAAGGCAAGCCTCCATTCTCCCGCTTTTTCGGAGCCCCATGAATGTTATCGCCTAGCGCTGTTCATGTGTCCTCCACCTTCGAGTTTGGAGCTGTGTTTCATGATTGCCTAAGTGCGGACCCTCAAGGAAATCCTCCATTCTCCCCCCTTTTTCGGAGCCCCATGAATGTTTTTGCCTAGCGTTGTTCATGTGTCCTCCACCTTCGAGTTTGGAGTTGTGTTTCATGATTGCCAAAGTGCGGACCCTCAAGGCAATCCTCCATTCTCCCCCTTTTTCGGAGCCCCATGAATGTTATTGCCTAGCGCTGTTCATGTGTTCTCCACCTTCGAGTTTGGACCTGTGTTTCATGATTGCCTAAGTGCGGACCCTCAAGGCAATCCTCCATTCTCCCCCTTTTTCGGAGCCCCATGAATGTTATCGCCTAGCGCTGTTCATGTGTCCTCCACCTTCGAGTTTGGAGCTGTGTTTCATGATTGCCTAAGTGCGGACCCTCAAGGCAATCCTCCATTCTCCCCCCTTTTTCGGAGCCCCATGAAATTATTGCCTAGCGCTGTTCGTGTGTCCTCCACCTTCGAGTTTGGAGCTGTGTTTCATGATTGCCTAATTGCGGACCCTCAAGGCAATCCTCCATTCTCCACCTTTTTCGGAGCCCCATGAATGTTATTGCCTAGCGCTGTTCATGTGTCCTCCACCTTCGAGTTTGGAGCTGTGTTTCATGATTGCCTAAGTGCGGACCCTCAAGGCAATCCTCCATTCTCCCCCCTTTTTCGGAGCCCTATGAATGTTATTGCCTAGCGCTGTTCATGTGTTCTCCACCTTCGAGTTTGGAGCTGTGTTTCATGAATGCCTTAGTGCGGACCCTCAAGGCAATCCTCCATTCTCCACCTTTTTCGGAGCCCCATGCATGTTATTGCCTAGCGCTGTTCATGTGTCCTCCACCTTCGAGTTTGGAGCTGTGTTTCATGATTGCCTAAGTGTGGACCCTCAAGGAAATCCTCCATTCTCCCCCCTTTTTCGGAGCCCCATGAATGTTATTGCCTAGCACTGTTCATGTGTTCTCCACCTTCGAGTTTGGAGCTGTGTTTCATGATTGCCTAAGTGCGGACCCTCAAGGCAATCCTCTATTCTCCCCTTTTTTCGGAGCCCCGTGAATGTTATCGCCTAGCGCTGGTCATGTGTCCTCCACCTTCGAGTTTGGAGCTGTGTTTCATGATTGCCTAAGTGCGGACCCTCAAGGAAATCCTCCATTCTCCCCCCTTTTTCGGAGCCCCGTGAATGTTATTGCCTAGCGCTGTTCATGTGTCCTCCACCTTCGAGTTTTGAGTTGTGCTTCATGATTGCCAAAGTGCGGACCCTCAAGGCAATCCTCCATTCTCCCCCTTTTTCGGAGCCCCATGAATGTTATTGCCTAGCGCTGTTCATGTGTTCTCCACCTTCGAGTTTGGAGCTGTGTTTCATGATTGCCAAAGTGCGGACCCTCAAGGCAATCCTCCATTCTCCCACCTTTTTCGGATCCCCATGAATGTTATTGCCTAGCGCTGTTCGTGTGTCCTCCACCTTCGAGTTTGGAGCTGTGTTTCATGATTGCCTAATTGCGGACCCTCAAGGCAATCCTCCATTCTCCACCTTTTTCGGAGTCCCATGAATGTTATTGCCTAGCGCTGTTCATGTGTCCTCCACCTTCGAGTTTGGAGCTGTGTTTCATGATTACCTAAGTGCGGACCCTCAAGGCAATCCTCCATTCTCCCCCCTTTTTCGGATCCCCATGAATGTTATTGCCTAGCGCTGTTCATGTGTTCTCCACCTTCAAGTTTGGAGCTGTGTTTCATGAATGCCTTAGTGCGGACCCTCAAGGCAATCCTCCATTCTCCACCTTTTTCGGAGCCCCATGCATGTTATTGCCTAGCGCTGTTCATGTGTCCTCCACCTTCGAGTTTGGAGCTATGTTTCATGATTGCCTAAGTGTGGACCCTCAAGGAAATCCTCCATTCTCCCCCCTTTTTCGGAGCCCCATGAATGTTATTGCCTAGCACTGTTCATGTGTTCTCCACCTTCGAGTTTGGAGCTGTGTTTCATGATTGCCTAAGTGCGGACCCTCAAGGCAATCCTCTATTCTCCCCCTTTTTCGGAGCCCCATGAATGTTATCGCCTAGCGCTGGTCATGTGTCCTCCACCTTCGAGTTTGGAGCTGTGTTTCATGATTGCCTAAGTGCGGACCCTCAAGGCAATCCTCCATTCTCCCCCTTTTTCGGAGCCCCATGAATGTTATTGCCTAGCGCTGTTCATGTGTTCTCCACCTTCGAGTTTGGAGCTGTGTTTCATGATTGCCTAAGTGCGGACCCTCAAGGCAATCCTCCATTCTCCCCCTTTTTCGGAGCCCCATGAATATTATCGCCTAGCGCTGTTCATGTGTCCTCCACCTTCGAGTTTGGAGCTGTGTTTCATGATTGCCTAAGTGCGGACCCTCAAGGAAATCCTCCATTCTCCCCCCTTTTTCGAAGCCCCATGAATGTTTTTGCCTAGCGTTGTTCATGTGTCCTCGACCTTCGAGTTTGGAGTTGTGTTTCATGATTGCCAAAGTGCGGACCCTCAAGGCAATCCTCCATTCTCCCCCTTTTTCGGAGCCCCATGAATGTTATTGCCTAGCGCTGTTCATGTGTTCTCCACCTTCGAGTTTGGACCTGTATTTCATGATTGCCTAAGTGCGGACCCTCAAGGCAATCCTCCATTCTCCCCCTTTTTCGGAGCCCCATGAATGTTATCGCCTAGCGCTGTTCATGTGTCCTCCACCTTCGAGTTTGGAGTTGTGTTTCATGATTGCCTAATTGCGGACCCTCAAGGCAATCCTCCATTCTCCCCCTTTTTCGGAGCCCCATGAATGTTATCGCCTAGCGCTGTTCATGTGTCCTCCACCTTTGAGTTTGGAGCTGTGTTTCATGATTGCCTAAGTGCGGACCCTCAAGGAAATCCTCCATTCTCCCCCCTTTTTCGGAGCCCCATGAATGTTATTGATTAGCGCTGTTCATGTGTCCTCCTCCTTCGAGTTTGGAGTTGTGTTTCATGATTGCCAAAGTGCGGACCCTCAAGGCAATCCTCCATTCTTCCCCTTTTTCGGAGCCCCATGAATGTTATTGCCTAGCGCTGTTCATGTGTCCTCCACCTTCGAGTTTGGAGTTGTGTTTCATGATTGCCTAATTGCGGACCCTCCAGGCAATCCTCCATTCTCCCCCTTTTTCGGAGCCCCATGAATGTTATCGCCTAGCGCTGTTCATGTGTCCTCCACCTTTGAGTTTGGAGCTGTGTTTCATGATTGCCTAAGTGCTGACCCTCAAGGAAATCCTCCATTCTCCCCCCTCTTTCGGAGCCCCATGAATGTTATTGATTAGCGCTGTTCATGTGTCCTCCTCCTTCGAGTTTGGAGTTGTGTTTCATGATTGCCAAAGTGCGGACCCTCAAGGCAATCCTCCATTCTTCCCCTTTTTCGGAGCCCCATGAATGTTATTGCCTAGCGCTGTTCGTGTGTCCTCCACCTTCGAGTTTGGAGTTGTGTTTCATGATTGCCTAAGTGCGGACCCTCAAGGAAATCCTCCATTCTCCCCCCTTTTTCGGAGCCCCGTGAATGTTATTGCCTAGCGCTGTTCATGTGTCCTCCACCTTCAAATTTGGAGCTGTGTTTCATGATTGCCTAAGTGCGGACCCTCAAGGAAATCCTCCATTCTCCCCCCTTTTTCGGAGCCCCATGAATTTTTTGCCTAGCGCTGTTCATGTGTCCTCCACCTTCGAGTTTGGAGTTGTGTTTCATGATTGCCAAAGTGCGGACCCTCAAGGAAATCCTCCATTCTCCCACCTTTTTCGGATCCCCATGAATGTTATTGCCTAGCGCTGTTCATGTGTCCTCCACCTTCGAGTTTGGAGCTATGTTTCATGATTGCCTAAGTGCGGAACATCAAGGCAATCCTCCATTCTCCACCTTTTTCGGAGTCCCATGAATGTTATTGCCTAGCGCTGTTCATGTGTCCTCCACCGTCGAGTTTGGAGTTGTGATTCATGATTACCTAAGTGCGGACCCTCAAGGCAATCCTCCATTCTCCACCTTTTTCGGATCCCCATGAATGTTATTGCCTAGCGCTGTTCATGTGTCCTCCACCTTCGAGTTTGTAGCTGTGTTTCATGATTGCCTAAGTGCGGACCCTCAAGGCAATCCTCCATTCTCCACCTTTTTCGGATCCCCATGAATGTTATTTCCTAGCGCTGTTCATGTGTCCTCCACCTTCAAGTTTGTAGTTGTGTTTCATGATTGCCTAAGTGCGGACCCTCAAGGCAATCCTCCATTCTCCCCCTTTTTCGCAGAACCATGAATGTTATTGCCTAGCGCTGTTCATGTGTCCTCCACCTTCGAATTTGGAGCTGTGTTTCATGATTGCCTAAGTGCGGACCCTCAAGGCAATCCTCCATTCTCCCCCCTTTTTCGGAGCCCCATGAATGTTATTGCCTAGCGCTGTTCATGTGTTCTCCACCTTCGAGTTTGGACCTGTGTTTCATGATTGCCTAAGTGCGGACCCTCAAGGCAATCCTCCATTCTCCCCCTTTTTCGGAGCCCCATGAATGTTATCGCCTAGCGCTGTTCATGTGTCCTCCACCTTCGAGTTTGGAGCTGTGTTTCATGATTGCCTAAGTGCGGACCCTCAAGGCAATCCTCCATTCTCCCCCCTTTTTCGGAGCCCCATGAAATTATTGCCTAGCGCTGTTCGTGTGTCCTCCACCTTCGAGTTTGGAGCTGTGTTTCATGATTGCCTAATTGCGGACCCTCAAGGCAATCCTCCATTCTCCACCTTTTTCGGAGCCCCATGAATGTTATTGCCTAGCGCTGTTCATGTGTCCTCCACCTTCGAGTTTGGAGCTGTGTTTCATGATTGCCTAAGTGCGGACCCTCAAGGCAATCCTCCATTCTCCCCCCTTTTTCGAAGCCCTATGAATGTTATTGCCTAGCGCTGTTCATGTGTTCTCCACCTTCGAGTTTGGAGCTGTGTTTCATGAATGCCTTAGTGCGGACCCTCAAGGCAATCCTCCATTCTCCACCTTTTTCGGAGCCCCATGCATGTCATTGCCTAGCGCTGTTCATGTGTCCTCCACCTTCGAGTTTGGAGCTATGTTTCATGATTGCCTAAGTGTGGACCCTCAAGGAAATCCTCCATTCTCCCCCCTTTTTCGGAGCCCCATGAATGTTATTGCCTAGCACTGTTCATGTGTTCTCCACCTTCGAGTTTGGAGCTGTGTTTCATGATTGCCTAAGTGCGGACCCTCAAGGCAATCCTCTATTCTCCCCCTTTTTCGGAGCCCCATGAATGTTATCGCCTAGCGCTGGTCATGTGTCCTCCACCTTCGAGTTTGGAGCTGTGTTTCATGATTGCCTAAGTGCGGACCCTCAAGGAAATCCTGCATTCTCCCCCCTTTTTCGGAGCCCCATGAATGTTATTGCCTAGCGCTGTTCATGTGTCCTCCACCTTCGAGTTTTGAGTTGTGCTTCATGATTGCCAAAGTGCGGACCCTCAAGGCAATCCTCCATTCTCCCCCTTTTTCGGAGCCCCATGAATGTTATTGCCTAGCGCTGTTCATGTGTTCTCCACCTTCGAGTTTGGAGCTGTGTTTCATGATTGCCTAAGTGCGGACCCTCAAGGCAATCCTCCATTCTCCCCCTTTTTCGGAGCCCCATGAATATTATCGCCTAGCGCTGTTCATGTGTCCTCCACCTTCGAGTTTGGAGCTGTGTTTCATGATTGCCTAAGTGCGGACCCTCAAGGAAATCCTCCATTCTCCCCCCTTTTTCGGAGCCCCATGAATGTTATTGCCTAGCGCTGTTCGTGTGTCCTCCACCTTCGAGTTTGGAGCTGTGTTTCATGATTGCCTAAGTGCGGACCCTCAAGGCAATCCTCCATTGTCCCCCTTTTTCGGAGCCCCATGAATGTTATCGCCTAGCGCTGTTCATGTGTCCTCCCCCTATTTATAGCAAAAAAGGTAGAGGGGTGCATTTAGTAAAAAGGGGGGTACAAATAGCAATCAGGCCCACTTGGGCCTTCCAGATTCTTCCTCCAGTTGCTCGCTTGGGCGAGCTGGGTGGCAAGCTCCTCCCCTATTTGCCTATAAATAGGGGGAGGAGTGAAGGGAGAAGGGGTTCAGCCTTCTTGGCACTTCTCATTCTCTCGAAATTACTGAGGAAAATTATTTCCATGAAGAAAATCCAAGCCAAGGCGCTTCCGTAACGTTTCCGTGAGTAATTACGCGAAGATTCTCGACCGTTCTTCAACATTCATCGTTCGTTCTTCGTTTTCTTCAGTCTTCAACGGGTAAGTACTTCAAACCGAGCTTTTCAATTCATTCTATGTACCCGTGGTGGTCCACATTTTGTTTCATATATTTTTATTCTCGTTTTCATTCGCTTTTTATACCCCCTTTTGACGTGCTTAAGTCATTTATTTAAGTCATTTCTCACCTAATCTAAAAATAAAACAAATTTCCACCGATCGTTTGAATTGTATCATCCGTTAATTTCGGTTAAAATGAATTCCGACCGTTCGGTCATGCCGTAACCACGTTGGAAATCAAAAAAGAGGTGAAATAATAATATAATAATCAAAAAATACCTTTTTAGTAAAATAAAGCGAAAAATCAATCGGACGTTTTCTCTTTGGGATTTCTCATTCTTAATTGAATTGACTAATAACTAAAGTGAAACTAAGGCTAAAATCAATTCGCCAAGTCAAGCTCGTCCACAAAAAATCACTAAAAAAGGGGATTTGAAAGTTTATTATCTCAGTCTTTCTTACCAAGTTAATGGATCATTTTTAAGGTCCAACACCTTTAAATGATCACCTTTCAAGTAAAAAGAAATCGTGTGATTCACCCTTAAGAAAGAACTACGTAGGTCTGATTTCCTCTTCGATGGAGGGTACGTAGGAGCAAGAGCCCCGCTTTTGTCGACCTCAAAAAATAAAAAGAACTAAAAGTTAAGATAACACAATTTCCACAATTCTGAAAAATAGGTTGTTGTCCTTTGAGACAAATGTAAGAGGTGCTAATACCTTCCTCAAATGTAAATACAACTCCCGAACTTAGAATTTTCATTTTGACCGGTTTCCTTCGATTTTTCCGACGTTTCCCACAAATAAACGTTGGTGGTGACTCCGCGCATCTTTCTTCCTTTGGAAAGCGCACCCGTGAGCCACGCCTTCACTCGCCCGCAAAAGGGCATATTGCGACACCTCCCAAGTTTAAAGTACCAGATTTTGATAAATACAAAGGGACGACATGTCCAAAAGGTCATCTTCGGATGTATTGCCAAAAGATGGGGGCATATTCTACGGACGAAAAGCTGTTGATGCATTTCTTTCAAGACAGCTTAGCCAGAGCAGCAGTGGCATGGTATACCAATCTGGAAGCTTCTCAGATCCAGCCATGGAAAGACTTGGCAGCTACCTTCATTAGGCAGTACCAATACAACATGGATATGGCTCCTGATCAGAACTAACTTCAGAGTATGACCAAGCGAGAACATGAGTCCATTAAAGAATATGCCCAAAGGTGGAGAGACCTTGCAGCCCAAGTTGTCCCGCCCATGACTGAGAGGGAGATGATCACAATTATGGTAGATATGTTGCCTACGTTCTACTATGAGAAGCTGATAGGATACATGCCAGCTAACTTTGCGGACCTCGTCTTCGCCGAAGAAAGAATCGAGTCCGGACTGAGAAAAGGCAAGTTTGAATATGCCTCCAATGTTGCCCCCAACAACAACAGAAGAGCCCCAGTAGTGGGCACGAGGAAAAAGGAAGGAGATACCCACGCGGTCACCACCGCCCCAACATGGATGAAAGCACCCCAAAATGTCCAAAACTCATACCAGCACAACCCCCCGAACTTTTCAATCTGTGCCGGGAGTTCCCTCCCAACTCAAGTGAAAGGACCTCCCGCAACAGAAAGAACGCCTGCCCAACACACAGCTCCAGCCACTCCCCGGCCAACCAATAATACAACTTCTGGCGCGAGCTATAATAATGCACGGCGGCCCCCCCTGAGAGATGATTTCTCTCCTATTCCCATGGCATACTCCGAGTTGTGGCCTTCATTATTGGAAAATCATTTGGTGGTGGCCATACCCGGGAAGGTCTTCCAGCCACCATACCCCAAGTGGTACAACTCGGATGCCAAGTGTGCATACCATAGTGGAGCTCCTGGACACAACATTGACTCCTGCCTGCCGTTCAAATATAAGGTGCAACACTTGATAAATGTCGGCTGGCTATCATTCCAAGAGGAGGGTCCCAACATTAAAACCAATCCACTGGCCAGTCATGGAGGGGCTAGCGTAAATGCCATCGAAAAGGATGGGCCGTCAGGGGCAAAAAGATTAGAAGATGTGGCTACATCTAGACGGTTCATCTACTAGTCGCTGCAAGCGGCATGCATGGTCTCTCGTGGCAGAGATGAAAGGGACGAATGTTTGTTTCATCTCGGGGAGTCACACGACATGGAAACCTGTCCCGCGGTGGAAGAATTGCTTCAACGGCTCATGGACTGGGGGCAGCTCGAAGTATCCAAATGAGGTAGGGAAGAACCACAGATTTGCATGCAGTCAGAATAAAAGAAGGTTACCCCAACCCCCAAAGCCCTAGTAATATGTTTCACTAGGAAAGGGACCGAATCCAGGCCCATGTACCCCCCGACAGCGCCCAAGCCAACGCCGTTTGCATATCAAAGCAATAAGGCAGTTCCATGGAACTATACTCCTCCCGCTTTTGGAGAAAAAGTTGCAACTGAAGTTGACTCCTTGTCAGCCAAGGTGACCAACATCACCGGCCTTAGTGGCGTAACCCACAGTGGCCGGGTGTTCGCTCCCCCTCACTCGGTGGAATTGCCTTCCAAGGGGAAGGCGCCCATGATCCAAGAGCCCACAGACGTAGCCACCCCCACAAAAGAAGTGGATCCTCCGATGGTAAAAGGAGCTGAAAAGAAAGAATGCCTTCGAGGAAAGGCGGTGACTTTGGAAGAGGCTCATGAATTCCTTTGTCTCATCCAACAAAGCGAGTTTAAAGTAGTTGAGCAACTAAATAAAACTCCGGCAAGGATCTCTTTGCTCGAACTGCTCATAAACTCCGAGCCTCATCGTGCACTATTGATAAAGGTCCTCAACGAGGCCCACGTAGCACACGACATCTCAGTTGAGGGTTTTGAAGGCATTGTTAATCATATAACCACCAATAACTATATCGTGTTTGCAGAAGAAGAGATTCCCGTCGAGGGGAGAGGGCACAAAAGGGCTCTACATGTGTCTGTCCAATGTATGGACCATGTCGTCGCTAAGGTACTCATCGACAATGGTTCAAGTTTAAATGTGATGCCAAAGACCACTTTGGAGAAGCTTCCTTTTAGTGTGTCACGTCTAAAACCAAGTTCGATGGTGGTGCGAGCCTTTGACGGTAGTCAGCGGGAAGTGATGGGGGAAATCGACATCCCCATTCAGATAGGCCCCCACACTTGCAATGTGGTTTTTCAAGTAATGGACATAAATCCCGCCTACAGCTGCCTCTTGGGGAGACCCTGGATTCATGCGCTAGGAGTGGTCCCTTCAACGCTTCACCAGAAATGGAAGTTCGCGGTTGGTGGACTTTTGGTGATAGTATCAGGCGAAGAGGATATGTTGGTTAGCTGCCCCTCCTCCGCACCATATGTAGAAGCAGCGGAAGAATCATTGGAAACAACTTTCCAATCCTTCGAGGTGGTGAGTTGTGCCTCTGTGGAAACGAGTCCGTTGCTGCCTTCTCTCTCTAATGCGGCCATAATGGTGGCACGGGTTATGCTCAAGCACGGTTATGAGCCCGGAATGGGTCTGGGCAAGGACGGCCTCGAGAATGTCGATGTGGTCGACATTAGGGGAAACCGATACAAATATGGGTTAGGGTATGAACCCGGGATACCGGGAAGGAGGAATGCGCCGCCAAGACTCCAAGCAGATAGGGCATGGCCCGGCCATGTTAGCCAGTGTTTCACCAGTGCTGGAATAATGTTCGAAGAAGAGGTGGCAGCAATAGGAGAGGAGTTCCCACAAGACCCGCCAAACTTCGTGCGGCCATGCCTTCCCGATTCCCAAGTGGGGAACTGGCGCATGATGAGCCAGTCAGAGGTCTATACCGCTGATTCAATGTAATTAGAGGCTATAGATTCCTTTCTCTTTTGTTTTTTGAAACCTACCTTATTAAATAACAAAGAGATCTTGTTTCATCTGTTCTTGCAGTTCCGCCTTTTCTCATATCATTTTGCATGTTTTGTTTCTTTTGTCTTTTTTGGTATAGATATGAGGGTCGATTCTTTGAGGATCCTAACAACGAGGGTTTGATAATCGATTTTGACCGAGAAGTAAGCCAAACAATAAGCGAAGAAGAGGAAGAGGACGTCCTTTCACCAGAGTTGGAGAGGTTGATCGCTCAGGAAGAGCGCGAAATGAAGCCTCACCAAGAGGAAACCGAACTGATAAACTTAGGGACCGGAGAGGGAAAGAAAGAAGTAAAAGTAGGAACAGGTATGACCACACCTATCCGCCAAGGCTTGATAACCCTTCTTGAAGAATATCAAGACGTCTTTGCATGGTCGTACCAAGACATGCCAGGTCTAGACCTCGACATTGTGCAGCATAAGTTGCCATTGAATCCCAGGTCTTCCCCGGTAAAGCAAAAGCTACGAAGGATAAGACCCGAGATGTCTTTAAAAATCAAAGAAGAAGTGAGAAAGCAGTTTGATGCGGGTTTCTTAGCTGTAGCTCGATACCCGGAGTGGGTGGCCAACATTGTCCCGGTCCCAAAAACGGACAGCAAGGGGCGAATGTGTGTAGACTATCGGGACTTAAATCGAGCCAGTCCTAAGGACAATTTTCCCCTGCCACACATTGATATACTGGTAGATAATACAACCAAGTTCTCCCTTTTCTCGTTTATGGATGGTTTCTCGAGGTATAATCTGATAAAGATGGCACCCGAAGATGTGGAGAAGACTACTTTCGTCACCCTATGGGGAACGTTCTGCTACAAAGTGATGGCCTTCGGGCTGAAAAATGCTGGGGCAACCTATTAGCGTGCCATGGTAGCATTGTTCCATGACATGATGCATAAAGAGATAGAGGTCTATGTAGATGACATGATTGCCAAATCTCGGACTGAGGACGAACACCTCATCAATCTGCGTAAGCTGTTTGGAAGGCTGCGGAAATACCAACTGAAGCTAAACCCATCCAAGTGCACCTTCGGGGTGAAATCGGGGAAGTTGCTGGGATTTATCGTGAACCAGAAAGGGATAGAGATAGATCCCGAGAAAGTGAAGGCCATTCTTGAAATGCCAGAGCCATGCACGGAGAAGCAGGTTCGAGGTTTCTTAGGCAGGTTGAATTACATCGCGAGATTTATCTCGCAACTCACCCCTACATGTGAGCCCATTTTCAAGCTATTACGTAAGAACCTGGCGGTCCTGTGGAATAGCGACTGCCAAGAGACCTTCGAGAAGATCAAATAGAGCCTCGCAAACCCCCCGGTGCTCATGCCACCTGTAACAGGAAGACCTCTTTTCCTGTACATGACTGTGTTAGACGAGTCTATGGGGTGCGTGTTGGGTCAGCACGATGACTCTGGGAAAAAGGAACAAGCCATTTACTATCTAAGCAAGAAGTTTACCGCATGTGAGATGAATTACTCGATGTTGGAAAGGACGTGTTGCACCTTAGTATGGGTGTCACATTGTCTTAGGCAGTACATGCTTAGTCATACCACATGGCTTATTTCCAAAATGGATCCCGTGAAATACATCTTTGAGAAACCGGCCCTCACGGGACGAATCGCTAGGTGGCAGGTACTACTATCTGAATTCGATATTGTGTACGTCACCCAAAAGGCGGTAAAGGGAAGCGCCTTGGCAGATTATTTGGCCCAGCAACCCCTCCAGAATTATCGACCGATGCACCCTGAGTTCCCGGATGAAGACATCATGGCCCTGTTCGAAGAGAAGCGGACGCACAAAGACATAGACAAATGGATTGTTTGCTTCGATGGGGCATCTAATGCTTTGGGCCATGGAGTAGGGGCAGTCCTTGTATCCCCGGATGATCAGTGTATTCCTTTCACGGCCAGGCTAGGTTTCGATTGTACCAACAATATGGCCGAATATGAAGCGTACGCCCTTGGGATTCAAGCGGCCATTGATTTTGACGTGAAGCTACTCAAAGTGTATGGAGACTCGGCTTTGGTAATACGCTAGTTGAGAGGAGAATGGGAAACTAGGGATCCGAAGTTGATACTCTATCAAACTCACATCTTGAAGTTAGCCGAATTCTTTGATGACATTTCTTTCCACCACATACCTCAGGAAAAGAACCAAATGGTCGATGCATTGGCCACCCTGGCATCCATGTTTCAACTTGCCCCACATGGGGATCTGCCGTACATCGAATTCAGATCTCGGGGCAAGCCAGCACATTGTTGTGCGATAGAGGAAGAGCGAGATGGGAAACCGTGGTACTTCGACATCAAACAATATGTTGAGAACAAAGAATATCCACCAGGGATTTCTGACAATGACAAAAGAACGTTAAGGAGATTGGCTACTGGTTTCTTTGTGAGTGGTACCATCCTGTACAAACAAAACCACGACATGACCCTCCTACGATGCGTAGATGCCAAAGAGGCGAACTACATGATTGAGGAAATCCACGGGGGTTCATTTGGGACACATGCCAATGGGCATGCTATGGCCAGGAAGATCCTTAGAGCCGGTTATTACTGGCTCACTATGAAAAGCGATTGCTACGCCCATGTAAGGAAATTTCATAAATGTCAAGCATACGCAGACAATGTCAATGTTCCGCCACATCCTCTGAATGTTATGTCCGCCCCTTGGCCTTTTACCATGTGGGGAATAGATGTCATTGGGGCCATCGAACCCAAAGCTTCGAATGGTCATCGCTTCATTCTTGTGGAGATAGATTACTTCACCAAATGGGTCAAAGTGGCTTCTTATACCAATATCACAAGAAGTGTGGTGGTCAGATTCATAAAGAGGGAACTAATTTGTCGATACGGACTCCCTAGGAAGATCATTACTGACAATGGCACCAATCTGAACAACAAAATGATGCAGGAAATGTGCGAGGATTTCAAGATCCAGCATCATAATTCCACCCCTTATCGGCCAAAGATGAATGGGGCTGTAGAGGCTGCAAATAAAAATATTAAAAAGATTATTCAGAAGATGACGGTGTCATACAAAGATTGGCATGAGATGCTGCCTTTCGCCCTGCACGAATATATAACCTCGGTACGAACTTCTACTGGGGCAACGCCATATTCCTTGGTTTATGGGATGGAAGCGGTACTCCCATTTGAGGTCGAGGTCCCTTCCCAGAAGATACTAGCGGAATCAGGCCTAGAAGAGTTAGAGTGGGCTCAAACACACTACGAGCAACTCAACCTTATTGAAGGTAAGCGCTTGACGGCCATGAGCCATGGGCGCCTGTATCAACAAAGGATAAAGAACACGTTCGACAAGAAGGTACACCCGCGCAAGTTCAACGAGGGGGACCTTGTGCTGAAAAAGATATCCCACGCTGTTAAGGATAATCGAGGGAAGTGGGCCCCGAATTACGAAGGACCTTTCGTTGTGAAAAAGGCTTTTTCTGGGGGTGCTCTGGTACTCACCAACATGGATGGAGAGGAACTACCCTCGCCCATGAACTCCAATGTCGTTAAACGATATTACGCTTGAAGTCTGGGGCAATTGAGGAAACCGCTGCATGTTCTTTTATTTATGAGTTTTTTGTTCTTCTTGGTTTCCTCCCGGGATTCCCATCCGCGGTAAGTGCTTGACGGCCATGAGCCATGGGCACCTGTATCAACAAAGGATAAAGAACACGTTCGACAAGAAGGTACACCCGCGCAAGTTCAACGAGGGGGACCTTGTGCTGAAAAAGATATCCCACGTTGTTAAGGATAATCGAGGGAAGTGGGCCCCGAATTACGAAGGACCTTTCGTTGTGAAAAAGGCTTTTTCTGGGGGTGCTCTGGTACTCACCAACATGGATGGAGAGGAACTACCCTCGCCCATGAACTCCGATGTCGTTAAACGATATTACGCTTGAAGTCTGGGGCAATTGAGGAAACCGCTGCATGTTCTTTTATTTATGAGTTTTTTGTTCTTCTTGGTTTCCTCCCGGGATTCCCATCCGCTGTAATTATCTCGTCACGTTTCTTTAAAAGAAGAGAACATGGGTTGAGGCTTCAGTCCTCACTTTGGTTTTAAACCTTGTGTCAGTAATAACCTGAGCCATTTTCGCTCAGTTCATGGGGTGCCCCAAGCGCTTAATTAAGACTAAACCTAACCAGTTTTCACTAAGAAGATCATTGCATTGAAAACATTCATGCATGCACATACACATGCATATTTTGTGATAACAGGGGCAGAATCGTCTTAGGCCACGGTCAGAAGTCGAGACAAAGTTAAACGGTAGAAATCAACCAAGGTAAGGCGACGACTCGGTCATGATTTGCCACGCATTGTTGCTTCCTATTTTTAGGTACTTAGGGACGGATGTGAATGGAGGATAGGGTCATGACCGACAGATCATCGTCCCTTCCCGGTGCTGGACAAGCGGAAAACGTCGCTGCAAAGCAGCCCAGTATCCTTTAAATATGTAGTAATTATTACTATCATTTGTTTAAAATAAATAATTTATGCCTGATCTAACTTAAGTAGGTTCGAGTAGGCAAACGCTAACCTGTAGGGGGCCATGGTTATGTTTCCCCTAAAAAAGAAAACTTGGCGGGTTAGCACGCCTGGGCGAGCAACCCCTGCACCAAATTATAAAAAACGAGGGAGGGGAACGTTTTCTTCACCCAAAAACTTCCCCCTCTCATTCAAAAAGAGAAAGCTCACGGTTTTTGCTTCCCTAAGCCATCTTTGGTTGCATTTTGCTTTCATTTCTGGTATTCCTACTCACTCCAACAAGAAATGGCTCCAAGGAAGCTTTCCTCGAAGAGATCTAGGAAGGAAGTCGCGGCCGCAGGGACTAGTGCCGCTCCCGAGTTCGATAGCCATCGTTTCAGGAGCGCTGAGCACCAGCAACATTTCGAAGCCATTAAGGGATGGTCCTTCCACCGAGAGAGACGCGTCCTGCTCAGGGACGACAAGTACATAGATTTCCAGGAGGAGATAGCTCGCCGACGTTGGACATCGCTGGTCACTCCCATGGCCAAGTTTGTACGGGACCTCCGGTCATGGGTGAGAGGCCAGTGGATTCCTTTCGATGCAGACGCCCTCAGTCAGTTCATGGGATACCTGCTAGTATTGGAGGAGGGCCAGGAGTGTGAATACGGTTAGAGGAGGAACCGGGCCGACGGGTTTGACGAGGAGGCCATTGCTCAGCTGCTATGCATACCGGGTCAGGATTTTGCCCGGACCGCTGCCGGGAGACGGGTGCGGATCATGCGCACCAACATGACTACCTTGACTCAGACATGGATGACGTTGCTGCTTAGCAACATCCTGCCCAGCGATCATAATTCCGACCTCCCCCTGCCGAAGTGTCAGCTGGTGTATGCCATCCTGACACGGATGAGCGTTCATGTGGCTCAGTTGATCGCTGATGCCATTTATTTATTTGCAGGTATGCCGCCTACCAGGCACCCTCTAGACCCAGATAAGTCTAACAAGGCCCTGCGTTTTCCGGCATTGATCACGGGTCTCTGCCAGTCGTTCGGGGTTCCTGTCACACCTAGCAAGGTGATTCGACCGTCGATCACCCGGGCTTTCATAGAAAAGTATTGCACGCCTAGAAATGTGCTGGGTGGCGACCCGCAGGCCCCTGACGCACTGTCGCCACCTCATCAGGCTTATCCAACTGGGTCATTTGACACAGAGCGGTATTTTGCCACCTCATCAGGCAGCCAACCACAGGGCGCACGTGCAGACCCATGACTGTCTCTACCAGCTCAGCCTCAGCTTGCAGAGCCAGGGTTTTGCTTCTTTTCCATGCCCTACTCCAGATCAATTCAGGGCAGAGGTCGCATGGCCCGGAGATTGGCCTGAGGCCCAGGCAAGGGAGGCGCCCGCAGAGGCTCCTGGCGATGCAGATGAGGCCCACATGGACGAGGAGATGACAGATCTGCTCGATTTTTTAGGAGGTAGCGGAACCACATGACCGGGAGATCCCTTGATCCATATTCTCTTTTTATGTTTCCTCTTTTATCTGTTACGTATCATTTTATTTTGTATAACTGAGGGACTAACGTTTGTTTCATTTTGATTGACTCTTGTTTTATGCATACATGTCATTTGAACTGTTACGTTAGTGCTTACTTCGTTGTTGTCAATAGTGTTTGTTGAAATTCCGGAACCGTGTAGATTTTTTCATTTAGGAACGTCATCCTAAAAATAAAATGAACCAAAAATCTTGATAAAAAGAAAGAAGCGTTGTGAATAAATGTCATGTTCATAAAGAAAAGAAAAAGGTTTTTATTTATATATATGTAAAAGGAAAATGTGTATAAAAGGATTTTGTGTGTGTAAACAATGTGTGAAAAGGAATTCTTGTATGTGTGAGCGACGAGTGTATATAAAGAAACTTTTGTATAAACTACGGGTGTGTGTGGGAAAAAACGAAAAAAAAAGAAGAAGAAATCTTTGAACATGAATAGGGTTTGTATATAGACCGTGTTGACATAAAGAAAAAGAGTTCTGATGCGTATACAGAAAAAGTTCGTCATGTATAGGAATGAAGGTGTACAAAGAAAAGTTTTCTCGTAAATGGCAATGGATGTATAGTTTTTGTGAACATAAAAATGAGACAAAAAGAAAAAGAAAGGAAGACCTCGAAGGTTGGCATGTTATGGTTAGGAAGCATAAATCATTCGTAGAGAGCAAACATATCTTTTAGAAACAAGGGACTGACGCTAAGAGTTTATTTTCCTGAATAACCGAGATAAGAATGGATGGATTCATTGAACTAATGAATGAACATAATTTGGAAACGTTGGGTCTGTTTGTGTAAATCCCCAACCGTAGTATCACAATGCCATAAACGGGATGCTTGAGTGCCCACCTGGCTATGGCCATGACTAATTTTGCACGTTGTTTCCAAATCATCATTGTTGCGCGTGCCTTGTGGAAATAATATGGAAGTTCAACCCGAGACCGACACCTTGACCCACGAATTTGTTTTGCCCCAGATATCAAGATCGGGCTCCCACGATAAAAGACCCCGTTGAGACACAACCTTAGACTACTTTGAACCTTGGCCTATAAAAAGAATCCTCATCCTTTCCCCCGAAGCAAAGGACAGCGGAATCTCCTCAAGGGAGAGCAAATAACGAATGCTAAAACCCGATTTCCCAAAGAAAGAAATGGAGAGGGAGAAATGAAAAGTAAGAAAAGGAAGAAATGAAAAGAAAGAAAAGGGAAAAATGAAAAGAAAGGAAAAGAAGGATTCTCGATCAAATATTAGAAGAAAGTAAAAAGGAAAAGATCGGAGGAAAACAGAGTAATTCCCGATCAATGAAAGAAAGAGAACAGAAGATCTTCAGACCAGATAAATTTTCGGCAAGGTAAATGACTGCCGACAAAGGAAAACCCATATTTTTTGTGGTTCTTCCTTTGGGATTGCCATTCAAAGTCATTCTCGACTGGCGATATCCCGTCCCACTTAAACAAAGAGGAAAAGACCGAAACACCCAGTTTCCCCTCCAAAAACACTACCCTCGAGAAAATCCTATTGATCCGTGATCGTGCGTGTGATCTTTTGATTCGATAGGAAATCGTGTGCAGAATAAAGTCATGGTGCAGTTATGGTTTGGGATTAGGGTAAAACACTCTCCTGTGTGAGTTTTATACACTATGAGTGATTTATTCCCAGTTTCAGCTTAACCCGATGTTTCCCCTGAATGTTCATTTAAAAGCTAAATGTTGACATCCTGCCCTTCATTTTCGGTTACAAGGAAAATTACCCTTGGCATGGGTATATTGTTTCTCTAAGATATGGTGCTCTCGCAAATGATTTATTTTTCTTTGCAAAAAGCATGTTTCCCTTTTGTAGGTAGAAAAACCCGGTGGACCATTCGGTCCTGCCAACAAATCTTTTTCGAAGACCCATGAATTGATTGCCTAGCGCTGTTCAAGTGTCCTCCACCATCGAGTCTGGAGCTCCGCGAATTGATTTCCTACCGCTATTCGCCTATCCTCCATTCTCCACTTTTATTCGGAGCCCCATGAATTGATTGTCATTCATGCATCCTCCACCAACGAGTCTGGAGCTCCACGAATTGATTGCCTAGTGTTGTTCGCCTATCCTCCATTCTCCACTTTTATTCGGAGCCCCATGAATTGATTGTCATTCATGCATCCTCCACCAACGAGTCTGGAGCCCCGCGAATTGATTGCCTAGCGTTGTTCGCCTATCTTCCATTCTCCACTTTTATTCGGATCCCCATGAATTGATTGTCATTCATGCATCCTCCACCAACGAGTCTGGAGCCCCGCGAATTGATTGCCTAGCGCTGTCCGGTGACTGGGAAATGTGGTTTTTGTTATTTTCCCGATCGGTTCCTTCGCCAAACATGTGTATATATGTATATTATGTTATTGGTGTTTTTGTTGTTTGTGTTTTGTTTTGTGTTGTACAGAAAAAAAAGGAAAAGGAGAGACGGGAGTCGTCATGGACTAATCACGGAAAGTGCGAAGACGGACGAAATTAGTGTTTTATCTTTGCTTTCCTCTTATCTCCGATAAAAGGTTAGTAAATAGGGGCAACTGTCATACCCTAATTTTGTCCGGGGACTATTGCTTGATGGCATACAACCTTTGATTGACCGCTTCGAGGTACTTGGCACCCTTTGTTGCACAATATGTGAAGTCCCGAGATGTGCCGGAAATCAAAAGGAAGTGTGGTTACGCAATCTGTGAAATTCCGTAATGTGACGGAAACCAAAAGGAAGTATTGTTACGCAATCCGTGTGTTTTCGTAACTTTTTCAAAAGCTAAAAAAGAGTGAATACATGATCCGTAAGGTTCCGTAACCTTACGGAAAGAAAATAAGTATCGTTACGAAATTCGTAAAGTTTCGTAACGTTACGGAAAAAGAATCACCAAAAAAGGTAAAGGGGTGTATTTAGTAAAATAGGGGTGCAAATAGCAACCAGACCCACTTGGGCCTTCCAGATTCTTTCCCCAGAAGGCGGTTGCTTCTAGAGGAAGCAACCTGGCTCGCCTGGGCGAGCTGGGTGGCAAGCTCCTCCTCTATTTTGCTATAAATAGGGGGAGGAGTGAAGAGGAAAGGGGTCAGCCTTCTTGGCACTTCGTATTCACTTGAAATTGCTGAGAGAAATTGTTTCCGTGAAGCAAATCCAAGCCGAGGCGCTTCCGTAACGTTTTCGTAACGTTTTCGTGAGTGATTTCGCGAAGATTTTCAACCGTTCTTCGTCATTCATCGTTCTTTCTTCATCGTTCGTCGATCTTCAACCGGTAAGTACCCCAAATCGAGCTTTTTCAATTCATTCTATGTACCCGTGGTGGTCCCCATTTGTTTCGTGTACTTTTATTCGCGTTTCATTTACTTTCCGTACCCCCTTTTGACGTGCTTCAGTCATTTATTTAAGTTTTTTCTCGCCTAATCAAAAAATAAAATAAATTTCCACCGATCATTTGATTTGTAATATCCGTTAATTTCTGTTAAAATGAAATCCGACTGTTCGGTCGTGTTGTAACCACATTGGAAATCAAAAAAAGAGGTAAAATAATAATATAATAATAAAAAATGTCTTTTAGTAAAATAAAGCGGAAAAATCAATCGGACGTTTCTCTTTGGGATTTCTCGTTCTTAATTGAATTGACTAATAACTAAAGTGAAACTAAGGCTAAAATCAATCCGCAAAGTCAAGCTCGTCCACAAAAAAAAAGTCACTAAAAAGGATTTGAAAAGTTCAATATCTCAGTTTTTCTTACCAAGTAAATGGATCATTTTTAAGGTCCAACGCCTTAAAATGACCACCTTCCAAGTAAAAAAGAATCGCTTGATTCACCCTTAAAAAAGAACTACGTAGGTCTGATTTCCTCTTCGATGGAAGGTATGTAGGAGCAAGAGCCCCGCTTTTGTCGACCTCAAAAATAAAAAAGAAATAAAGTTAAGGTAACACAATTTCACACAATTCTAAAAAATTAGTTGTTGTCCTTTGTGACAAACGTGAGAGGTGATAATACCTTCCTCAAACGTAAATACAACTCCCGAACTTGGAATATTCTTTTTGACCGGTTTCCTTCGGTTTTTTCCGACTTTTTCCACAAATAAACGTTGGTGGCGACTCCGCGCATTTTCCTCCTTTGGAAGACGCACCGGTGAGCCTCGCCTCGCTCGCCCGCAAAAGGGCATGTTGCGACAATGAGCCTTGGATAAGAAGAAGCTTGGAGAGGATGCTTCAATGGAGTAAAAGAAAGAGGGAGAGAAAGAGAGATGGGGGAGCACGAAATTGAAGGAAGAAAAAGGGAGAGAAGTTGAACTTTGAGTTGGGTCTCACAGGACTCTCATTCATCAAAGTTACAACAAGTGTTACACTTGCTTATATTTATAGACTAGGTAGCTTCCTTGAGAAGCTTTCTTGAGAAAACTTGCTTGAGAGGCTTCTTTGAGAAAACTTCCTTGAGAAGCTAGAGCTTAGCTACACACACCCCTCTCATAACTAAGCTCACCTCCTTGAGAAGCTTCCTTAAGAATATTCCTAAAGAAGCTAGAGCTTAGCTACACACACCTCTCTAATAGCTAAGCTCACCTCCTTGAGATGAGAAGCTAGAGCTTAGCTACACACCCCTTATAATAGCTAAGCTCACCCCAATGACAAAATACATGAAAATTCAAAAAATTCCTTACTACAAAGACTACTAAAAATGCCTCGAAATACAAGGCTAAAACCCTATACTACTAGAATGACCAAAATACAAGGCTAAAACCCTATACTACTAGAATGACCAAAATACAAGGCCCAAACGAAGGAAAAACCTATTCTAATATTTACAAAGATAAGCGGGCTCATACTTAGCCCATGGGCTCAAAATCTACCCTAAGGCTCATGAGAACCCTAGGGCCTTCGCTTGGATCTTTGGCCCAATCTACTTGGAGTCTTCTATCCAATGCCCTTGTGGGGTAGGATTGCATCACCTTTTACTATCATTGTTGTCCATCCATATGGCGGTAGTAACCCGGGAAGAACTTATCAAGTCCTCTTTCCCAAGTGGTACATGCGCATACCACGGGGGAACCCCGGGGCACTCGATTGAGTAATGCCACGCCTTCAAAACCAAGGTTCAAAGTTTGATCGAGGTAGGACGACTGACATTCCAAGAAGATGGGCCCAACGTGAAGACCAACCCACTTGCCAATCACGGAGGGCCGGCCATGAACGTAGTAGAGGTGTGTGGGTCACGACAGCCTAAACATTTGGAAGACGTGATAATCTCAAGAAGGTTTATCTTTGAAGCCCTGCAAGAGGCAGGTGTGGTTCCCCCCAGCGGGAACAAAGAGGATCCCTGCTTGATGCACCTGGGTCTGCCACACGACATGGAGACATGCGCGGCAGTGGAGGAGCTGTTGCAGCGTATGATCAATCTTGGTCAGCTTGAAGTCAATAATTGGAGCGAGAATGAACAACATGTTTGTATACAATCCGCAGATATGGAAACTCCCAATAAACCGAAACCGCTGGTGATGCATTTCATCCGGGTCTCTGCATCCCAACGGCACCAAGGCACGCCCATGGCATCATCTGTTTTTGATCCAACAAAATCTGAATCTGAATATCCTACTAAATTGCATAAAGAATTCTTAGGGTACCATAATCCTAAGTTAACTGTTCCTAATAGATATCTTATGATTCTTTTTACAACCATTAGATGTGAGAACTTTGGATTTGATTGAAATCTTGCACACATGCATACACTAAACATAATATCTAGCCTACTTGCAGATAAGTAGAGTGGAGATTCAATCATACCTCTGTATTGCTTTGCATCAACGGGTTGACTGGATTCATCTTTGTCAAGGTAACAACTAGTGCTCATAGGAGTAGCCAAGTGTTTTGAGTTTTCCATTCCAAATCTCTTGATGAATTCCTTGCAATACTTTGCTTGGTTGGCAAAGATCCCATCATTTGTTTGTTTGATTTGTAGTCCAAGAAAATAATTTAACTCGCCCATCATGGACATCTCAAACTCACTTTGCATATCAATAGAAAACTCCTTGCACAAAGACTCATTAGTAGATCCAAAAATTATATCATCAACATAAATTTGTACCAATAGGATATCATTATCCTTCTTTGTTATGAATAAGGTGGTATCTACCTTCCCTCGAGTGAAATTCTTTTCTAATAGGAATTTACTTAATCTTTCATACCAAGCCCTAGGTGTTTGTTTTAATCCATAGAGTTCTTTTTTTAATTTATAGACATGGTCTGATTTTTGTGAGTCTTCAAACCCAGGAGGTTGTTTTACATATACCTCCTCTTGAATTAGATCATTTAAGAAAGTACTCTTGACATTCATTTGATATAGTTTAAAATTCATAATAGATGCATAGGCTAATAGCATCCTAATGGCTTCTAATCTGGCTACAGGTGCAAATGTTTCTTCATAGTCTATACCTTCTTCTTGGTTATATCCTTTTGCTACAAGTCTAGCTTTATTTCTAATTATTATACCATTTTCATCCAATTTATTTCTAAATACCTACTTAGTTCCTATGATTGCATAGTTTGAAGGTTTCTCTACTAATTCCCATACATTATTTCTCTCAAATTGATTTAATTCTTCTTGCATAGCTATTATCCAATGATCACCTATAATGGCTTCTTTAAAGTTTTTAGGTTCTATTAACGAAACAAAAGCCATATTATTGCATAAATCTTTGAGAGAGTGTCTAGTTGTTACCCCTTTTGAGATATCTCCGATGATGTTGTCAAGAGGATGATTTCTTGAAGTTTTCCATTCTTTGGGAAGATTATCATTTTCTTGGGCTGTGTCATCTTGATCATCCTTGTTTTCTTCATCTCTCTTCCATTTTAAATTTTTTTCTTCATTGTGTGTATCTTCCAAAGATTCTGCAATATCATCAAGAAATTCCTTTCTCGGAGAGGTAATATTAGTTTCATCAAAAGTAACATGTATTGATTCCTCAATTGTCATGGTTCTATTGTTGTATATCCTAAAGGCTTTGCTATGTAAGGAATACCCAATGAAAATGCCCTCATCTGCCTTAGCATCAAATTTTCCTATGCTTTCTTTACCATTGTTTAGAACAAAACATTTACATCCAAAAACATGTAAATGAGCAATGTTTGGTTTTCTATTGTTAAAAAATTAATATGGGGTTTTCTTAAGAATGGGTCTTATTAAGGCTCTATTCATAATATAACATGCGATGTTGACTGCTTCTGTCCAAAAATATTTTGGAAGTGGTGTGTCATTTAAAAGAGTTCTAGCAATTTTTTCTAGGGCTCTATTTTTCCTTTCTACTACTCCATTTTGTTGGGGTGTCCTAGGTGGAGAAAAGTTGTGTTCTATGCCATGTTCATCATAAAACATTTCAAAATCATTGTTTTCAAATTCACCTCCATGATCACTTCTGATGGAGATAATTTTGAGATTTTTCTTGTTTTGGATGACTTTGGCAAGTCTTCTAAATTCATGAAATGCATCATTTTTATGAGTAATAAATAAAGTCCAAGTATACCTAGAATAGTCATCAACAATTACTAATGCATAGTAACTTCCACCAAAACTCATGACCCTAGATGGTCCAAACAAATCCATGTGCAATAATTGTAATGGTTGAGTGGTTGACACAATATTTTTAGATTTAAAAGATACTTTTGTTTGTTTACCTTTTTGGCATGCATCACATAACTTATCTTTTTCAAATTTTAATTTTGGTAAGCCTATAACTAGATCTTTTGAAATTAATCTATTTAGATGATCCATGTTAATATGAGCAATTCTCTTATGCCATAACCATGGATCACAATCTTTACTTGGAAAGCATCTATTATTTTCAGATTTTTGTTTTAAATCAATCATGTAAACATTATTTTCTCTGAAACCTATATGTTCAATATCTTTGCCATGCTCATGCTTGATAACACATTTTTCAGAATCAAAAGATACTTTATATCCTCTATCACATAATTGACTAACACTTAATAGGCTATGCTTTAAACCTTCTACAAGTAACACATTTTCAATAGGAGTAGAGGAACTCGTACCTATTTTACCGACTCCAATGATTTTGCCTTTGTTGTTGTCGCCATATGTAACATGTCCACTTTTCTTGGGAGAAATGGTTGTAAATTTTGATACATCTCCTGTCATATGCATGGAGCATCCACTGTCGATGTACCACTTCTTCCTTACAGATTCTTCTTTGTCGTTTTCATGAGATTTTGTCATGAGAAAAAATTTGACTTGGTCTTCATCATGATCTTGGAATAACCTATTCCTGAAAATACTTTTGAAAAACAAAGAATTTAAAGAGGCCATGAATCTTGAAGTTGTTAAACTTTCTACAAGATACCTGCTCTGATACCACTTGTTGGATCAAGTGGCCTCAGAATAATTAAGAAGGGGGGAGGGGTTGAATTAATTATTAATGAACCTTTACTAATTAAAAATCTACCCTTCTTAGGCTTTTACTAAAATGTTAAGAAAGTAAATAATAGAAATAGAAACTTAACCAAAAGTAAAAGCAATAATTAAAGTGCACAACGGAAATTAAAGAGTGTAGGGAAGAAGAAAACAAACACAGGAATTTATACTGGTTCGGCAACAACCCGTGCCTACATCCAGTCCCCAAGCGACTTGCGGTCCTTGAGATTTCTTTTCAATCTTGTAAAATCCTTTACAAGCAAAGATCCACAAGGGATGTACCCTCCCTTGTTCTCTTTGAACAACCAAGTGGATGCACCCTCCACTTGAACTGATCCACAAGAGATGTACCCTCTCTTGTTCTCAGTCATAACAACCCAAGTAGATGTATCCTCTACTTGTACCACAAAGGATGTACCCTCCAATGTGTTAAGGCAAAGTTCTCAGGCGGTTAGTCCTTTGAAACTTTGTGAAGGGGAAACAAAAGATATCTCAGGCGGTTAGTCCTTTGAAATCTTTTGTTTAAGGGAAAGGGAAGAATCAAAAGAATTCTCAGACTGTGTCATTTTGAATTCTTTGACAAGGGAGAAGGGAGACACAAAAGAATTCAGGCGGTTAGTCCTTCGTTCTTTTGGAAAAGGGAGAAGAGAAACACAAAAAGAATTCAGGCGGTTAGTCCTTGGCGAATGCTTTTTGGCAAAGGGAGAAGAGAATAAAAGATATAGCACACTTCTATTTTCAAGGTTTGGAAAACTAGAAAACTTTAGAAAGCTTTTGCAAAGAAAGAAGAAGAATAAAAAGTTCAAGAAGATGTTCAAAGAGATTCAAAGGTTGTAAAAGAATAGGTGGAAAAGTTGTTTGTAAAGGTTGTAAGAGTTGTTCAAATGCAAATCAAGGTCTTGCTTTTATAGACTCTTCAAGTCTGGTCTAGAAAACCATTGGAAGAGTTATAACCTTTAGAAAAACCTGAAAACCATTGGAAGAGTTACATCTTTTGATTTTTGTTCAAAACTTGTCACTAGTAATCGATTACACAAATCTTTTTATGAAAGGATGTGACTCTTCACAATTGAATTTGAATTCCAACGTTCAGATGCACTGGTAATCGATTACCAATATCTTGTAATCGATTACACCATTTTGAAATCAATTGGAACGTTGCAAATTCAGTTGAAAACTTTTGAAATCAAACTTTGCCACTAGTAATCGATTACAGGAAACTGGTAATCGATTACCAGAGAGTAAAAACTCTGGTAACTTAGAAAATTTTGAAAAAAACTCTTTTGAAAAACAAAACTGTGCTATGTTGTTTTTTGAAAAATATTTTCAATACTTCCCTTGTGAAGTCTTCTTGATTTCTTCTCTTGAATCTTGAATTCATCTTCTCTTAAATCTTGAAATCAATCTTCTCTTGATTCTTGAATCTTCTTGATTTCTTCTCATGAAACTTGAAATTAAACTTGATCTTGAACTTGTTGACTCATTCTTGAAATCATTCTTTGGGCCTTTTTTCATCATCTTTATCATTATCAAAACTACTTGAATCAACTTGATTCATCATCATGAAGCTTGCTTCTACAATAAGGTGATGTCCTTCGGACTCAAGAACACCGGGGCAACCTATCAGCAAGCGATGGTAGCTTTGTTCCACGATATGATGCACCAAGAAATCGAAGTGTATGTGGACGATATGATTTCTAAGTCCAAAACCGAAGAAGAGCATCTCATCAACTTACGGAAGTTGTTCGAGAGGTTGCGAAAGTACCAGCTAAGGTTGAACCCAGCCAAGTGCACTTTCGAGGTCAAATCGGGAAAACTGTTGGGTTTCATCGTAAGCCAAAAAGGGATAGAGGTTGACCCCGAAAAAGTTAAAGCCATCCTCGAAATGCCGAAGCCACGCACTAAAAAGAAAGTCTAGGTTTTCTTGGGGCGCTTGAACTACATCACCAGGTTCATATCATAGCTCACGGCTACCTGCAAACCATTATTCAAGCTTTTGCGCAAGGATCAGCCCGTTCGTTGGAATGATGATTGTCACGAGGTGTTTGGAAAGATCAAACAATGTCTCATGAACCCGCTGGTACTGATGCCACCGGTGGCTGGGAGGTCTCTCTTCCTCTATATAACGGTATTGGATGAGTCGATGGGGTGCATGTTGGGATAACACGACGATTCCAGAAAAAGGGAACATGTTGTCTATTACTTAAGAAATTCACAGCCTGTGAGATGAACTACACCCTTTTGGAAAGAATATGTTGCGCCCTGGTGTGGGCGTCCCATTGTCTGAGATAGTACATGTTGAGCCATACCACCTGGTTGGTATCCAAGATGGACCCGGTCAAGTACATCTTCGAAAAGCTGGCCCTCATAGGACGAATCGCTCGGTGGCAGGTGTTGCTATCCGAGTTCGACATAGTCTATGTTAGATAAAAGGTGATAAAAGGAACTGCCTTGGCAGGCTATTTGGCTCAACAACCCCTCAATGAGTACCAGCCCATGCATCCCGAGTTCTCGGATGAGGACATCATGGCCTTATTTGAAGACAAGCTGGAAGAAGAGGACAAGGAAAAGTGGGCCACATGGTTCGACGGAGCATCAAATGCCTTAGGCCACGGGGTTGGAGCAGCCTTGGTCTTTCCTGACAATCAGTGCATACCCTTCACGGCCAGACTAGGTTTCAACTGCACCAACAACATGGCCGAGTATGAGGCATGCGCCCTCAGAGTCCAAGCGGCCATCGAATTTGGCGTCAAGCGGCTCAAGGTCTACAGGGACTCAGCTCTGGTAATTCACCAACTGAGAGGGGAGTGGGAAACTAGGGATCATAAGTTGATACCCTACCAGGCTTACATCAAGAAACTGGCTGAATTCTTCGATGATGTCTCCTTCCACCACGTTCCCCGAGAGGAAAACCAAATGGACGATGCACTTGCCACTTTGGCATCCCTGTTCCAGCTGACTCCGCATGGAGACTTGCCATACATCGAGTTTTGGTGTTGCGGCAAACCCACGCATTGCTATCTGATAGAAGAGAAGCAAGATGGTAAATCATGGTCTTTCAACATCATGCGATATGTCAAGAACAAGGAATACCCACTCGAGGCCTTTGATAATGACAAGAGAACATTAAGAAGGTTAGCGGCTGGTTTCTTCTTGAGTGGGAATGTGTTGTACAAGAGGAACCATGATATAGTGTTACTCCGATGCGTAGATGCTAAGGAGGTTGAGCGGATGATAGTGGAAGTCCACGAGGGCTCTTTCGGAACACACGCCAATGGGCACGCCATGGCTAGAAAGATCCTAAGGGCGGGGTACTATTGGCTCACCGTGGAGAACGACCGTTGCCTCCACACGAGAAAATGCCACAAGTGCCAGACATTCCCAGACAACGTCAATGCTCCACTGATACCCTTAAATCTCATGGCTGCCCCATGGCCCTTCTCCATGTGGGGAATAGATGTCATCGAGGCCATCGAGCCCCGAGCCTCAAACGGGCATCATTTTATCTTGGTAGCAATCGACTATTTTACCAAATGGGTTACATCCGCCTCGTACGCCAATGTCACGAGGAAGGTGGTCGTCAGGTTTATTAAAAAGGAGATAATCTGCCGGTACGGATTGTCGAGAAAGATTATCACGGACAATGCCACCAATCTAAACAACAAGATGATGAGGGAAATGTGCGAGGACTTTAAAATCCAGCACCACAACTCCACGCCCTACAGGCCCAAGATGAATGGGGCAGTAGAGGCGGTAAACAAAAACATCAAGAAAATTATCCAAAAGATGACTGTGTCCTATAAAGATTAGCACGAGATGCTCCCCTTCGCGCTACATGGCTATCGAACTTTGGTACACACTTCAACTGGGGCAACACCGTTTTTGTTGGTGTATGGAATGGAAGCCGTACTACCATTTGAGGTGGAGGTTCCATCCTTGAGGATCTTGGCAGAGTCCGGTTTGAAAGAATTGGAGTGGGCCCAAATGCGCTTCGACCAAGTCAACCTTATAGAGGGCAAACGGCTGACAACTATGAGCCATGGGCATCTGTACCAAAGACGGGTAAAGAATGCTTTCAACAAGAAGGTACGCCCATGCAAGTTTAACGAGGGAGACCTGGTGCTGAAGAAGGTATCCTAAGCCCCAAAGGATAACAGGGGAAAATGGGCTCCAAATTACGAAAGACCTTTTGTCGTGAAGAAAGCATTCTCGGGAGGAGCACTAGTGCTTGCCAACATGGATGACATCAAGTTACCCTCGCCCGTGAACGCCGATGTTGTCAAGCGATACTACGCTTGACACTTGGGGCAATTCGAAGATTCGCTACCCATATTGTTTTTGTGTTTTTCCGAGGCTTCTTGTCCTTTTGTAAGCTCCAGTCACAACATTTAATAAAATGATAGCTTGATGGTTCTTTTCCCAATCCCTGTGTTGTGTCTGTTGTCGCGTCAAGCCCCTTCACTCAAGTCCCTAGGGGTGCCGTGGACGCTTAATTAAAATGAACATAACGGACTTTTCTCAGCATTGTTGCATTTTAAATTGCTCATGCATGCGCATGCCCATGCATATTTCCATCCTGTAGGTGAAAGCGGGAAAACACGTGCGTCAAGCGAATGCCAGTGCCGCGCCTAGTAGAAGATTCAAAGAGACCAGGGTAAGTGGGGGCATGGTCACATCTTTATTGTGTAACATCATTTTGGTTCTAAAGGCCTAGGGACGGATATGAACAGACGCTAGGCAGACCATCCGACTCAAGACGTTAAAGAAACATTGTTGGGAGACAACCTAGTATCCTTTAAGCTGCTGCTTGTTATTATTTTATTCAGTTCTTTCACTAAAAAAATTTATGCCTAGTTATTCTAGGAACTTAAACTAAACAAGCACCAACTCATAGGGAATACAAAAATTTTGCAAAAAAAAAAAGGGGGGCGGGGGGGGGGGGGGGGGTTAGCTCGCCTGGGCGAGCACCCCCTGCACGAGTTAGATGAAAAGGGGGCTGGGGGTGAGTTTTCTTCACCCAAAACTCCCCTCATTGCTCACGGGAACCATGAGTTGGCAACCCTAGATCACCATTTTGTTGTGCATTTGCTTTCGTTTTTTATACTCCTACTCACTCTAGCAAGTGATGGCTCCGAAGAAGCTCTCCACAAAGAGGTCCAGAAAAGACATCGCTGGGGAAGGCTCCAATGCCGCCCAGGATTTTGATAGTCACCAATTCCGGAGCGCTGAGCACCAGCAGTGTTTCGAGGCCATCAAAGGATGGTCATTCCTCAGGGAGAGGTAGGTCCAACTGAGGAATGATGAACACACTGACTTCCAGGAGGAGGTAGCTCAGAGGTGATGGACTCAACTTGTATCACCTATGGCTAAGTTTGATCCCAAAATTGTCATGGAATTCTACGCCAACGCCTGGCCCACCGAAAAAGGTATTTGTGACATGCTGATCAAGGCCGTACCCGAATCAAATAAACATTAAAAATGCAATATCTAGGAAGTGATCCTAGGTCGTCTCCCAACGAGCAATGGTGAACCAAACATTCATAACAGATAGTAATAAAATAGTAACGAATTAGGAGGTTGTTTGTTTTTGTAATTCAAATAGCAAGCAAATTTTAATTAGAAAATAACATAATTAAAACATGTTGTTTTCCCTTGATTCACAAGCAAGTCTCTTATCCTAGGTTACGAGGATTTATCCCTAACTAGTTCAACCACTTAATCCAACCTTAAATTAAATTACTAAGCAAAAATTAACATTAGGCTATCATTATGTGATTAAGCAACACATACACCAATTAATCATGAACGAAACTGATCATTAAGCATGAACGTAAATTAAGCGCAGAGACAATTAATCAAGCACTAAGCATGCATGGATTAATATTAACAAATACAGAGTAATTGGTGAAGAGGAAAAACTGATCAGAATTCAATAGTAATAACAAAACCTCAAAGAGAGATGTGCTTGATCCTCAAGAGAAAACAACACTGGAGACTTAGCCTTCCATTAATCAGTAGAAAATGAAATTGTAGATTGAAGCAGAAATGAAATTGCAGAAAACGAATTTTATTCTACGTGAACAGTGCGCATGAACAGTAAAAACTAGAATTCTAAAACCCTAGAATTATTCTCCTCTAAAAAAAACTCCTAAACTAAAACCCTGGTGTTGTTATATAGCTCCTCAGCCCCAAAGCTTACAAATCTATTTTAAGTCCAAGCCCACAAACGAAATAAAATAAAATCTAGACAAGATAAGATAAGATTGGATGAAATAAAATCTGGACGAAATAAAATCTGGATAAGATAAGATTTGATAAAATAAAATTGTCTGCTCTCTTCAAGTCCAAGCCCAATTCTGGATTCAAACCCAATTGCTTATAATTCTCCTGAAATTAAATTAAAAACACAAAATTAGTCAAGTAGGCCCAAATGATAAAACTGCATAATTAATTTGACAATTAAGGCTAATCAATAATTAAAATGGTGACAAAAAGGGTTAACAAATAGGAGAGAATAATGACACATCACATGTGCTCGTGGGTAAGGGGCCAATGGATTCCTTTTGATGCAGACACCCTCAACCAGTTCTTGGACCACCCGCTGATCCTGGAAGAGGGTTAGCAATGCGAGTACAGCCAGAGGAGGGACCAAGCTGATGGTTTTGATGAGGAGGCCATTGCCGAGTTGCTGTGTACAACGGGGCAAGATTTCGCCCAGACTTCTATAAGGAGCCAGGTGCGGATCATGCGCACCAGAATGACCACCCTGACCCAGATGTGGATGATGCTGCTGCTCAACAACATCTTCCCTAGTGACCACAACTCTGACCTTCCCCTGCTGAAGTGTCAGCTGGTGTATGCCATCCTTACGGGAATGAGCGTTCACATGGCTCAGTTGATCGCAAACGCACCTCCACCACCTCGGTAGGCCACTTCGGCTAGGCCACTGAGCGTGGAGCATTACCTACAACATGTGGTTCACCAGCAGGCGGCCAACCACCGAGGACAGGTGCAGTTGCATGAGTGTCTCTACCGGTTCAGCCTCAGCCAGTAGGGTTAGGGTTCCACCCCTTTTATATGCCCTACCTCGGAGCAGTTTAAAGCTGCAGTCGCATGGCCTGGAGACTAGCCCAATGCTCAGACAGGGGCAGGACCCGCAGGGGGCCCCAGAGTCGAGGACGAAGCCCAATAAAATGAAGACATGGCTAGCCTATTCGATTTCTTGGGAGGAGGCGGATCCATGCGATCAGGAGCACTGGACTCGTGATTTCTTTTCCATTATTATCTATTTTCATTTATTGTTATGCACATTACTACTTTCATTGTTATTATGTGCTGACTTTACTTTTCAGTTGTCCACATAATTACTGCTTTCATTCGCTTTGACATTGCGTTTAGGTGTTATTGTCCGTCGTGTTATTTTGTTACATGTCACGATTTACCATTTGTTGGTTCTCTGTCATACTTACTTTACGACGTTTTGTCTGAAACCAAAAAAAATGTGTGTGTGTGTGTGTGTGCGTGTGTGTGTAAGCGTGTAAGCTTTATGAACCTTCATTCATATGCTTTTTTCAATAAAATGTCATCTCGGGTATCAACCGTGCCCAGGTCACAAGCTGTTTTTCATCTTTTGAAAAAAAATGGCCAAAACAAAAAAAAAACAACAACAAAACAACAAAATGGAAAAAATAAAAATAAATAAATCTGGTTAACTAAAAAGCCAACACTCTTTCGCAAGGAAGTGGACTTCAACTTTTCTTTGAAAAGATTTTCCATTCAGAACACAAGGTTTTTTTGAAAAAATGTGTGTGTATGCCCCTAAAGGGTGAATGCTGTGAAAATTTTCCCGAACGCCCAAAATGGACTCAGATAAAGGTATGAATTGATAAAAGAGCATGTTTTGGAAACATTGGGTTGACATAAATAGGGAAAATGAATCCTAAGCCCTAGTGTCACATGACCATAAAAACTGGATGCTTAAGTGTCCACATGGGTGCATGCATGACCAGTTTTGCATAAAATTTCCAAATCATCATTGTTGCATGGGTGTCATGGAAATAATGTGGGGCATCCCCTTTATCCTTGAACCGCTGACCAAACCAATGCCCTGACATATATCATGTTCGATCGTACTATAAGCCTTGAGCAAAAATCCCAACTCACCATAAACCTTGACCCGGGATGAGAATTTCCATCCTTGCCCTCAGAAGAAGGAACAGTGGGGTCTCCCAAGAAAGAAGAGTCACTCACTGTTGAGCTGCTAACACGCTTAAAAAAAAAGACAAAAAGAAAAAAAGTTCACAGTCAAAGATCGGAAGAAAACGAAAAAAAAAGAAAAAAAAAGAGAAAGTTCCCAGTCAAAGATCAGAAGAAAACAAAGGGAAAAAGAAAATCCCCGATCAAAGATCAGAAGAAAATAAAAGAATTATACATAAGGGTCTTCGGACCAGACAAATATCCAAACAATACAAAATAGCCACAACCAAATAAGGAAAGAAAGCAAACCACGACTTGAAGTGGTCCTCTCCCTTTGGTTGTCGACCAAAATCCTATGCGCTGGCAACTTTCTCGCCCTGCACTAAACAAAAATAGAAAAGGGAAAGGCCAAAACACTCAGAGCCAAATTTCCCACCAAAAACACTATTCCCAAAAAGGTCCTATTGATCCATGATCACGCATGTAATCTTTGATTTGATAGGAAATGATTTGCAAAGTCAAGTCAAGACATATCTATCTATGGTTCGGAATTAGGATAAAACACTTGCTTGTGTGAGATTAATACACTTTGAGTGGTTTCTTTCTATTTAAGTTGGACCCGGTGTTTCCTCTAAATGGTCGTTTAGAAACGAAATGCTAACTAACATCCAAAATCTCATTTGTGGTTATGGGAAAATTTTATCAGCATACTCTCCTTCCCCAATAGACACATTGTTTTTCTCCAAAAATTATATGCTGCTCTGATCAGTTGGAGGTTTTCGTTTCTTTACTAAAGCAAGTTCGCATTTTAGTGAAAGAACACCGAGAGTATTTTAGTCTCACGCCACTAGCAAGAACTACATAGGTCTGAGCTCCTCATCTCAAATTGAGGATACGTAGGAGCAAAAGCCCCACTTTTGTTGACCACCCCATCCTGCTATCGTGAACCGTGAGTCCAGTAGCATGCGGAGACTCCTTACGGTTATCTACACCTCTTCATTTGGAGACCCCAAGTCTGATTGACAAGCGGAGACCAATGTGGTCGTTTGTGCCCTTTCCAGAGATGTTAGCATCTTCCGGCTGAGACTCTTTTGGTCTCACAACATCTGTGGATCCTAACCCAAGCGTCAGGTAGCAGGCGGATATATCCAAGTGATTATCCGTACAAAGACAACATCTGTTGATCCTGACCCATGCGTCACGTGGCAGGCGGATATACCCAAGTGATTATCCGTACAAAGACAATATTTGTTGATCCTGACCCATGCAATAGGTGGCAGGCGGATATACCGAAGTGATTATCCGTACAAAGACAATATTTGTTGATCCTGACCCATGCGATAGGTGGCAGGCGGATATACCCAAGTGATTACCCGTACAAAGACAACATTTGTTGATCCTGACCCATGCGTCAGGTTGCAGGCGGATATACCCAATTGATTATCCGTACAAAGACAACATCTGCTGATCCTGACCCATGCGTCAGGTAGCAGGCAGATATACCTAAGTGATTATCCATACAAAGACAACATATGTTGATCCTGACCCATGCGTCAGGTGGCAGGCGGATATACCCAAGTGATTATCCGTACAAAGACAACATTTGTTGATCCTGACCCATGCGTTAGGTTGTAGGCGGATATACCCAATTGATTATCCGTACAAAGACAACATCTGCTGATCCTGACCCATGCGTCAGGTAGCAGGCAGATATACCCAAGTGATTATCCATACAAAGACAACATCTGTTGATCCTGACCCATGCGTCAGGTGGAAGGCGGATATACCCAAGTGATGATTCGTACAAAGACAACATCTGCTGATCCTGACCCATGCGTCAGGTGGCAGGCGGATATACCCAAGTGATTATCCGTACAAAGACAACATTGGCTGATCCTGACCCATGCATCAGTTGATAGGCAGATATACTCAAGTGATTATCCGTACAAAGACAACATCTGTTAATCCTAACCCGTGCGTTAGTGGCAGGCGGAAATACCCCCAATGGTTATTCGTACAAACACAATTCTGTTACCCCGACCTGTGAGAGGTCCGGTAGCATGCGGAGATACCTTTTGGTTATCCGCATACTTGCTTTCGTTACTACAGGGCTATCAAAGTCCTTTTATCCTTCCAGGATAAGCAAGTCCGGTGATATCTAGGATGATGATAGTCGTCTGTTTCTAATTCTCTTTTCGAGACTTTCATGTAGATACTTTTGTTTATCCATGGACAATCAAGTAAGATGACGCGCCAAGAACCTCTTCTGCTGTCTAGAAACGATCGAGTCCGATAGCATCGGAGACGTGATGGTTTTCACTAGTAGAGCTATTGGTCGGTCGGGTAAGGATTTAGTTCGAACGAAATTAGTGTCTTATCTTTACTTCCCTTTTATCTCCATTAAAAGATAAGAAAAGAGGGGCAACTGTCATACCCTAATTTTTTCCGGGGACCATTTTTTGTTGGCATGAGACCTTTGTTTGACCACTTCAAAATATTTAATACCCACTTTCATGGAATCCATAAAGTTTCAGGACATTTCGGAAAGAAAATAGCCAGCAACACAAAAGTGGGGGTGAACTTATCAAACATAGGGGTGCGCTCAGAAACTTCATCTAGAACACTTTGGAAGGTGGGGTTGAACTTATCAATTACGAGGTGCGCTCAGGAAACTTACTCAAGAAGCCTTTAGTGGGGGGTGAACTTACCAAAAAGGGTGCGCTTAGAAATCTTCCTCAAGAAGCCTCTAAGCAGCAACCACCTCCCCTTTTCTCCTATAAATAGGGGGAGGAGGTTGAGTTTCAAGGGCCCCTGATCTCTATGTTGTGTATTTCAGTTGTTTTTAGCAAAAAGAAGTGAAAAAAGGAAGGAAATCCAAGCAGAAGTGCTTACGTAATGCTTTCGAGACGTTTTCGTGAGTGATTTCATGAAGATTTTCCGCCGTTCTTCGGTCTTCAACCGGTAATTTTTTGAATCTGAGGCTTTCAAGTCATTCTTGTTTTGTTCGCTTTCATTCTTCATCTCGTCTTCATGTCGTCCCTTCCTAGGGAGGATTGCATCATTCTCTCCTTTCAAAAACCAAGAGATCATTAATGGTCCAACGCCTTAACATTTCTCTCCTTTCAAAACCAAGAAATCGTTAATGGTCCAACACCTTAACGTTTCTCTCCTTTTCAAAAATCAAAAGATCGTTTAAAGATCCAATGCCTTAAACGACTTTTGTTCGGTTAAAATATATTTTGCGGAAAAAGATAAAAACAACTTAACCAACGTTTAGTTCTGAAAGAACTACGTAGGTCTGATTTCCTCATCGCAATTGAGGATACGTAGGAGCGAGGGAAACACCCTTGTCAACCACAAAAAGATAAAAAATACAAAAGGCCCATAAAAAAACATAAAAAACATAAAAAAAGGGAAAATAAAAAAAAATTGAAGACATGATATTGCACATTTGATTAAAGGTTGTCATCCTTTCTGACGGACGCGTGGGGTGTTAATACTTTCCCCGTGCGTAAAAACAACTCCCCAACCTTTCACACTTAAAGTTCGTAGACCACACTTTCCGATTTTTTCCGATGTTTTCCTCGAATAAACGTTGGTGGTGACTCCGCACGCCTTTCTTCCTTGGAAGGCGCACTCGTGAGCCTCGCGTCTCCCTCTCACCAAAGGATAGGTTACGACAGATGGGTTTTGTTGATTCAAGAGTTCGACATGGTCATCAAAGACAGAAGGGATCCGAGAATGTAGTAGCTGATCATCTCTCCCGGTTAGTAAATGAAGAGGTGATGTAAGAGGAACAAGAAGTGAGGGGTGAATTTTCGGATGAATCCCTCTTATTTGTAGCTGCAAGGCCCTGGTTCGCAGACATTGCCAACTACAAAGCCATTGGAGTCATTCCACAAGATCTCAACTAGAACGAGCGGAAAAAATTTCTTCATGATATCTACTTCTATGTCTAGGATGATCCACATCTATTCAAAATTGGAGTAAATAACTTGCTAAGGTGTGTAACTAGGGAGGAAGCTCAAAGCATATTATGGCACTATTACAGCTCACCTTATGGAGGCCATTACAGTGGAGATAGGACAGCTTCCGGAATACTTCTAGCTAGATTTTTCTGGCCCTCCATCTACAAGTATTGATGCAATCCTACCCCGCAAGGGCATTGGATAGAAAACTCCAAGTAGATTGGGCCAGAGATGCAAGAGAAGGCCCTAGGGTTCTTATGAGCCTTAGGGTAGATTTTGGGCCCATGGGCTAAGTACGAGCCCACTTATCTTTGTAAATATTAGATTAAGGTTTCATTATTTTTGGGCCTTGTATTTAGGGCTCCATAATGTAGGTAGGATACCCTAGAAATATAGGATTTTTCAGTCCTTGTATTTTAGGGCACCTAGACTAGTTTTTGTATTAGGGGTAGTTTTGTAATTTCACATGCACTAAGTGGATATTTGATGTGTGTGGCTGGAAATAAATTTAATTGAATTGGTAGAAGCCCAATCCAATTAAATTTTAGAGGGGGAGGTGAGCATTTGCTTACTACACCCCATTGCCACATCATATAGTCACACTTTGTGCATGTCCTTCATGCTTTTCATGCCTCATGACACCTAAGCACACTTAGTGGAGAATCTTGGAATTGATCTTGGATTAGTGGGCTGAACCATAACTAAAATTCACTAATCATAATTAGTGAAATTTTGGCTCCAAAGTTTGGCTCCACAAATTCAATTTCAAATTCAAGTGAAATTTGAATTTCCCTCCAATTTTGTGTGACACTTAGGCTATAAATAGAGGTCATGTGTGTGCATTTTTTGGAACTTTGATCATTTGAATATTAACTTCAGATTTCAGAGCTCCTTTTGAGCACAAAATTTCGTGCTCTTCTCTCCCTCTCCCTTCATTCATCTCCTTCTTCCTCCAAGCTCTTATCCATGGCCTCCTATGGTGGTGAGCTTCTTCTAGACTCATCTTCTCCTTGAAGTGGCGTCTCCTCTCTCTCTTCCTTCTCCATTCCGCTGCCATTTATCTTCCAAGAAGCAAAGGAATCCATTGATGAAGAAGATCCTAGGCCTACATGCTCCAATGGAGCTTGCATCAAGTATGCCCATGACCACGTACTTCACTATGACCAATGCTAGAGAATGGGGGGAATTTCCAGGAGGAACGAAATGCCACTGCAAAACATCATTGAGGTAGAGGTCTTTAACTATTGGGGGATTGATTTCGTGGGACCCTCTACCATCCTCATAAGGGAATGTATACATCCTGGTAGCTGGTGATTATGCGTCTAAGTGGGTGGAAGCCATAGCCACCCCAAAGAATGATATCAGAATAGTGATTAGATTTCTGAAGAGGAATATCTTCTCCTGATTTAGAGTCCCCAAAGTGCTGATCAGTGATGGTGGGACACACCTTTGCAATACACAATTACAAAGGGTTCTGGTACACTATAATGTCAGACATAAGGTGGCTTCACCTTATCATCCCCAAACCAATGGTCAGGCGGAGCTGTCAAATAAAGAATTGAAGAGAATCCTGGAGAAGACTATGACATCCTCAAGGAAAGATTGGGCAGCAAAGATGGACGATGCTTTATGGGCTTACAAGACTACATTCAAGACTCTCATAGGCTTTTCACCATTTTTGATGGTTTATGGGAAGACGTGTCACTTGCCGGTGGAGTTGGAGTATAGGGTCTACTGGGTCCTCAAATTCCTCAATTTCGATGGCTCACTATCTAGGGAGAAGCAAAGATTGCAGCTACTGGAGCTGGAGGAAATGAGGCCCAATGCTTATGAATCCTCCTGGCATTATAAGCAGAAGATAAAGATGTATCATGATTAGAAGCTACTAAAGAAGACCTTTCAGCCTAGACAACAAGTGCTACTATATAATTCACAGCTGAGGTTTTTCCCTGGAAAGCTCAAATCTAAGTGGTCTGGGCCATTCATGGTCAAAGAAGTGAAACCCTCCAGAGTAGTGGAGCTGATAAATCCTACCACATCTAATCTTGAGAAGACTTGGATCATCAATGGTCAGAGGTTGAAGATATATAATGGTAGTGATATTGAGAGACTAACCACCGTCATCCATCTCCAGGACCCATGAAGGGGGCCTCACGTCAAGCTAGTGGCATTAAAGAAACGCTTACTGGGAGGCAACCCAGCCTTTCTTACTTCTTTTCTTTTCTTTAAATGCATTTTTCATTCTTAGGATACATAGTTAAGTACTTGCCATAGTTCAAGGGTGGAGGACATCTAGGAATAATGGAGAACATGGTTGATGATGTCACTCAGGCACTAAGTGTGCATCCATGTGCTAAGTGCACTCACCATGGGACCCGTGCAATAGGCACTCTCCCGCTAAACATGATGCAAAAATTCAAATCTAGGAGGGAAGACCAAAGGACATCGTCCTTCATGCACTAAGCAGGCCTGCCTTGCTAAACGCGTGAATCATTAATGCACAGTAATAGTCAGGTTAGGCGCTAAGCGAGTCACGCTCGCTAAGCGCAAGGACCATAAATGCACGCAGTTCGAGAACTGCCCAAAAACCCTTTCCCCTTCCCTTCATTCCTTTTACGCAAACCACTATGCATTTGTCTCCCTCGCGCTCTCTCCGTGTCTCACCCAAATCCACCTCTCATTGCATTATTCATTTGATCCACATTTCAAACACACCCTCTATTCCTTCTCACCCTACGCAAACTTCACTCCACTCATAAATCTCACCTCTTTGCTTGCACACGAAGTATTTTAGGTATTAGAACTTACATTGTTCTTGACTGTCGATCTCATGTCTTTTTATTGTTTTCTGCAGGTTCAATCTCGCTAAGCATGTGCTTATGGCTTAGCTGGAAGTTATGTTCTGGGAAGCTGAGAATTCTGGTAGGTTTTGGTATGAAATTATTAAGCCTCCACTGTGCGCTTAGCGAGTTCATTAATCCTGGGCTTCAGAGAGGAATGTGCTAAGTTGGCATGCCGCACTTAACGTGTTCATCCCTATGATGCTTGAAGCCTGGGCTTAGCACCCTACCTAGCACTAAGCCCCAGTACTCTCTGAGATGTTGGTGTTCAGGCTTAGCGCCACTTTATGTTAAGCCACCATTCTAGTGAACCTAGCAAGCCACTCGTGCTAAGCCCCAGACCTTATGCACTGGCGGTAAGCGCCCACTGGCAGCTTAGAGCCCAATTTAAATTTTGTTTTCTTGGTGTTTTGTTTGACTAACCTTAGTCTTGTTTCCTTTATTTTTCAGATGGCTTTGAGGAAATGTAGAGTCGTGCCCACTCAACTCAAGATGGGGAGCCCGCATGGGACTCCTCTCGGTTCACATCCAACCTTGCTTGGCACAGATACCAGGACAATGTTCACCTCCAGAACATCCTTCTAGAGAGGAACGTGGAGCTGGCCCCCACCATGTACGATGAGTTTTACGGGGAGCTCCAGTGCAGACAGTGGCACCGCTGGCTCACACGCCTCCCAGAGAAAAGGATCGATGTTGCTCTAGTGAGGGAGTTCTATGCAAATGCCTATGAATATGTATGTATATGTTTAGGTAGCAAAAATACTTTGAATATGTATGTATATGTTTAGGTAGCAAAAATACCTTGAATATGTATGTATATGTTTAGGTAGCAAAATGCCTCACAATAATATATATGTATTTAGGTAGTAGAATGCCTCATGAAAAAAAAAACAAAATAAAAGCATAAACAAACAAGAACAAAAAATATATCTTTCGGCTGAAAAGCCAACACGCTCTTTAAAAGAAAACTTCCAGCTTTTCTTTGAAAAAAGATTCACTGATCATAACACAAGTTTTTGGTGAAAAAAATGTGTATGCACCTGAAGGATGAATGCTGTGAAAATTTTCCCAAACGCCCAAAATGGACTCGGATGAATGCATGAATTGATAAAAGAGCATGTTTTGGGAACGCTGGGTTGACTTAAATAGGGAAGATAAATACTAAGCCCTAGTGTCACATGACCATAAAAACTGGATGCTTGAGTGTCCACATGGGTGCATGCATGACCAGTTTTGCATAAAATTTCCACATCATCATTGTTGCATGTGCGTCATGGAAATAATGTGGGACATTCCTTTATCCCTGAACCGCTGGCCTAACCAATGCCCTAACATATATCATGTCCAGCCGCTCTACAAGCCTTGAGCCAAAATCCCAACTCACCATAAACCTTGACCCAGGGTGAGAATGTCCATCCTCACCCTCAGAAGAAAACAAAAGAAAAAGAAGTTTCCGATCAAAGATCAGAATAAAGCAAAAGAAGAAAATTCCCAATCAAAGATTGGAAGAAAGCAAAAAAGAAAGAAAAATTCTCGATCGAAGATCGGAAGAAAACTAAAGAAATATACAGAAAGGTCTTCGGACCAGACAATATTTGAACAATACAGAATTGTCACAAGCAAATAAGAAAAGAAAGGAAACCACGACTTGAAGTGGTCCTCTCCCTTTGATTGCCAACCAAAATCCTGTGCATCGGCGATTTTTTCGCCCCACACTAAACAAAAACAGAAAAAGAAAAAGGCCAAAACACTTAGAGCCAAATTTCCCACCAAAAACACTATTCCCAAAAAAGGTCCTATTGATCCATGATCACGCATGTAATCTTTGATTTGAAAGGAAATGATTTGCAAAATCATGTCATGACATATCTATGGTTTGGAATTAGGATAAAACACTTGCCTATATGAGGTTTATACACTTTGAGTGATCTTCTTCTACTTCAGTTGGACCCAGTGTTTCCTCTAAATGGTCGTTTAGAAATGAAACGTTGTTATCCAAAATCTCATTTGTGGTTATGAGAAAATTTTATCAGCATGCTCTCCTTCCCCAACAGACACATTGTTTTTCACCAAAAATTACATGTTGCTCTTATCAATTCGAGGTTTTGTTTCTTTACTAAAGCATGTTCGCATTTTAGTAAAAGAACATCGAGACTATTTTAGTCTCACAATAGCTAGAACTACCTAGGTCTGAGTTCCTTATCACAAATTGAGGATATGCAGGAGCAAAAGCCCCGCTTTTGTCGACCACCCCACCTTTTGCTTTCATGACCTGTGAGTCTGGTGGCATGCGAAGACACCCAATGGTTATCTGCCCACATATTGTTGCTATTCAGGGACCCCAAGTTCGATTGACAAGCGGAGACCAAATGTGGTCATCAGCACCCTTTCCGGAGATGTCAACATCTTCCGGTCGAGACTTTTTAGTCTCACTGACAACATCTGTTAATCCTGACCCACAGGTCAGGTGGCAGGCGGACATACCCAAGTGATTGTCCGTACAAGCACAACATCTGTTGATCTTGACCCATGAGTTGGGTGGCAAGCGAACATACCCAAGTGATTGTCCATACAAGCACAACATCTGTCGATCCTGACCCGTGCGTCAGGTGGCAGGCGGATATACCCAAGTGATTATCCGTACAAAGACGACATCTTCTAATCCTGACCCATGCGTCAGGTGGCAGGCGGATATACCCAAGTGATTATTCATACAAAGACAACATCTGTTGATCCTGACCCATGCGTCAGGTGGCAGGCGGATATACCCAAGTGATTATCCCTACAAAGACAACATCTGTTGATCTTGACCCAAGCGTCAGGTGGCAGGCGAATATATCCAAGTGATTATCCGTAAAAGACAACATCTGTTGATCCTGACCCATGCGTCATGTGGCAAGCGGATGTACCCCAAGTGATTATCCGTACAAAGACAACATCTGTTGATCCTAACTCATGCGTCAGGTGGCAAGCAGATATACCCAAGTGATTATCCGTACAAAGACAACATCTGTTGATCTTGATCCATGCGTCAGGTGGCAGGCAGATATACCTAAGTGATTATTCATACAAAGACAACATTTGTTAATCCTGACCCATGCATCAGGTAGCAGGCAGAAATACCCAAGTGCTTATCCGTACAAACACATTTCTATTACCCCGACCTGTGAGAAGTCAGGTAGCATGTGAAGATACCCAGCAGTTATCCGTACACACACAGCTCTGCTACCCTGACCTGTGAGAAGTCAGGTAGCATGTAGAGATACCCAAGGGTTATCCACACACACACACACACAAATTTGTTACCCCAACCTGTGAGAATCGGGTGGCATGCGGAGACACCCAAGGGTTATCCGTACACATATTTATGCTACCCCGACCTATGAGAAGTCAGGTAGCATGCGGAGACGCCCTATACGATAATCTGCACACATTTCGAAGACAAAAATGTCTTCAGTCATTGCATGCCTTCAAAGACGACAATGTCTTCAGTCATTGCATGCCTTCAAAAGACGACAATGTCTTCATTTGCATTTTGAAGACGACAATGTCTTCACCTCAAAAACTTCAATATCTTTTTCCCCTGTGCTTCGTAGGACTCGACGTCCTTTGTTTGTACACTTAAAAAAGAGAGTGAAAATGAAAATGAAAATTAATTAAATGAGAAAAGATGGAATTTCAATGTTTTCATGCCTTCACGGGTTTTATTGCTTGGATTTGCGCTAGTGGCCGGTCGGGTAAAGATTTAGCTCGAACAAAATTAGTGTCTTATCTTTACTTCCCTTTTATCTCCAATAAAAGATAAGTAAAGAGGGGCAACTGTCATACCCTAATTCATCCGGGGACCATTGTTATCGGTATGCGACCTTCATTTGACCACTTCAAAATGTTTAATACCCATTATCGTGGAATCCGTAAAGTTCCAGGACATTTCGAAAAGAAAACAACCAAAAACACAAAAGCGAGGGTGAACTTATCAAACGTGCAGGGTGCTAATACCTTCCCCGTGTGTAAAAATAACTCTTGAACCTTTCACACTTAAAGTTCATAGACCACACCTTTTTGGTTTTTTCGACGTTTTCCTCGAATAAACGTTGGTGGCGACTCCGCAGTTTTTCCTTGCTTGGAAGATGCACCTGTGAGCCCCGCGTCGCCCTCCCACCGAAGGGTAGGTTGCGACACCTTCGTTCAAATGTCTTGATCAAACATGAGACAATTAGAGTGTCATCCTTGTTAGGTCTGATCATTGATTTCTTGATACCCGAGTGGACGCTTAAATACGAACAGATCCAGTATCCCGTATTGGCCCATTTTTCCGTGGCCATGCATATCACTGGTCCCAATCTATCGATAGGCCCATAAACTAACTCCTGCAATGTATGAGGGATGAATCCTATCTACATCACTCACATTCCTCAACATGATTCATTGCAGACCCAAGTACTACATGTAGGAATCATAATGACTTCAAGTCGAAGGACTACTATCACATTATGGTTGTCATGAGAAGTGCTTATGACACTTACATAACTATTACAAAGTCTTGGATAGGTCATCGATGGGTTTTGTAGAGCCATCATTCTCAATGAGAAATAGGAATCACTTTGTTTGGCACCTAGGACCAGGGTGGAATTTTACATCACAATTGAAACAAAAACCTCGGGCATGTCAATCTTGTAATTGAGCAGATGAGAGTCGCTTGATGGGGTAGGGCGAGTTTGAAGGAGTAACATGAGTGGGGGAAGGGTATGGACGATTAAGAGGTGGTTGGGTCGGGGTAGTAAAGGGATGGATAGGGATCTTAGGTTTGGTGGGGGTGAAGTTTGGATTCCACCAACTTGGCTAGACCCATGGTGTCATACCCTAATTTCGTCCGGGGACCTTTGCTTGATGACATGCAACTTTTGTTTGGTCCTTGTGAGGTGCTTGGCACCCATCATTAGGCAATTTGTGAAATTGCGGGACATGCCGGAAAACAAAAGAAAATATTGATGCACAATCCGTAAGGTTCCGTGACACACCGGAAATCAAATGGAAGCATCGTTGCACAATTAGTGAGGTTCCGTAATATTCCGTAAGTCAAGAAGGGGATGATTATGTAATCCACAAGGTTCCGTAACATTACGGAAAGAAAACAAGTATCATTACGAAATTCATAAGTTTCCGTAACTTTACGAAAAAAGAATCACCAAAAAAAGGCAGGGGGTGTACTTAGTAAAAATGGGGGTGCAAATAGCAACCAGGCCCACTTGGGCCCTCCAGAAGATTCCTCCAGAAGGCTGTTGGTTCTGGAGGAAGCAACCCTGCTCGCCTGGGCGAGCTGGGTGGCAAGCTTCTCCCCCAATTTTCTATAAATAGGGGGAGAAGTGAAGTGAAAAAGGGTTCAGCCCCTTAGGCACTTCTCTCTCTTTCGAATTTGCTTGGAAAAATTATTTCCGTGAAGAAAATCCAAGCCGAGGCGCTTCCGAAACGTTTCCGTAACGTTTCCGTGAGGAATTTCGCGAAGGTTTCGACCGTTCTTCGACGTTCTTCATTCGTTCTTCATCGTTCTTCGATCTTCAACGGGTAAGTACCTCGAACCAAGCTTTTCGATTCATTCTATGTACCCGTGGTGGTCCACATTGTGTTTCGTGTATTTTTATTCTCGTTTCATTTACTTTTTATACCCCCTTTTGACGTGCTTAAGCCATTTTATTTAAGTCATTTCTCGCTTAACCTAAAAATAAAATAAATTTCCACCGATCATTTGAATTGTATTATCCGTTAACTTCGGTTAAAATGAATTCCGATCGTTCGGTCGTGCCGTAACCACGTTGGAAATAAAAAAAGAGGTAAAATAATAATATAATAATCAAAAAACGTCTTTTAGTAAAATAAAGCGAAAAATCAATCGGACGTTTTCTCTTTGGGATTTCTCATTCTTAATTGAATTGACTAATAACTAAAGTGAAACTAAGACTAAAATCAATTCGCCTAGTCAAGCTCGTCCATAAAAATAGGTTTTTGAAGTTTATCATTTCAATTTCTTACAAAGTACAATGGATCATTTTCAAGGTCCAACGCCTTAAAATGATCACCTTTTAAGTAAAAAAGAATCACTTGATAAGAAAGAACTATGTAGGTCTGATTTCCTCATCGCAATTGAGGAATACGTAGGAGCAAAGGGAAACACCCTTGTCGACCACAAAAAGAGAAAAAATATAAAAAGGGTATAAAGGATATAAAGACATAAAAAGGGAATGTAAAAATCAAGGTCATGTTTGCACATTCGATTAAAGGCTGCCGTCCCTTGGGACAGACGTGTGGGGTGCTAATACCTTCCCTGTGCGTAAATACAACTCCCGAACCTTTCACTTTAAAGTTCGTAGATCACGTCTTTTCCGGTTTTTCCGACGTTTTCCTCAAATAAACGTTGGTGGCGACTCCGCGCGTATTCCTTTCGTGGAACAAGCATCCCGCGAGTCACGCGTCGCCCTCCCGCCGAAGGGTAGGTTGCGACAGTTGGCGACTCCACTGGGGACTGTTTTTAGAGAGTTAGGCCATTTAATCTTGTGCAATGTTTTACCATGACTTACTCCTTTGTTGGCTTTCCTTCATTATGTTCTTGTATATATAACTCTTCGATGCTTTTAGTGCTTTTTTTTGTATGCTTGAGGTAAATATTTATTCATTTGATGCACACAAACACTAACACTATTTGCACACATGGTGAGTTGAAAAAGGGCCCTATACCCGGGTTCGTGGGAACATAAGGAGTGGAGGTGAATCCGTGATCATGCTAGGTCTCCGACTTGCTTGATTACAGTGAACCCTCATCTAGAGTTTTTCTCTTTGAAAACATATTGTTGCTAGTAGTCCCTACTGCTGCAGTATGTTCTTCGAAGGGGATGATACCTCTAGAAACCATCAAGAGAGATATGACTACCTTGGGGGTTATTACTAAAAGCCTAGTTAGCTCTCTCCCTTATAGGTCCCTTAAATAGGGGCACGGAGCAAACACGCTGCGTGCCATTTTTCACACTGCCATGCATAAGTGTCATATACCCTTTTGCTTATATTCAGTGAGTATTGTCATACTATGTACATTCCCGTGTTGCGCCTTTCGCATATGCATCGCACATGGGTTCTGTCTTGATCCCCTCTGTAAAAAAACCAACGAAGGGTCCGTGTCACCATTTTAAATACATACGTTGGGGCACTTTGCTACCCCTAGACGTTGTATCTAAGAAGGAGACAATTTCTCGGGCTCCCGTATTCGTAAATTGCATCTGTGTCATATGCATTCCTTCATGCATTCATCCATTCCACCCATGATAGATGTCGGAGTTTTGATTCGGACTAGATTCTATTTCACTTTAGTAAAACATGGGATCGAGTCAAAAGCCTTCGCTTAAAAAGAGGTTCTATCAAGTCAAAATCAAGAGCTTAGAGGTCACTAGTTTACGAGAGTTGGGGCAATTAATGGGTCAACTTCAACAGCAAGCCTTCCACAAAGCCTATGGTAAGATTTGGGACCTAGCTAGGGTAGAAGTCTCCATGGAACCAATTGCATCCCTTTCCCAGTATTATGACCAGCCCCTAAGGTGCTTCACATTCGAGGACTTCCAGCTAGTGCCGACTGTGAAAGAGTTTGAAGAAATCCTGGGATGCCCACTGGGAGGAAGGAAGCCATATCTTTTCTCTGGGTTCTATCCCTCCACGACAAGAGTTGCCAAGGTAGTGAAAATCTCAGTACAAGAGTTGAACCATGTAAAGCAAAACAGGAATGGGGTAGTCGGAGTACCAAGGAAGTGTTTGGAGGAAAGGGGAAAGGCCTTGGCAAATCAAGGCGAATGGGCTTTCTTTTATTGACATCTTGGCGCTTTTGATCTTTGGAGTTGTCCTCTTTCCGAATATGGAAAGGTTAGTGGACCTAGCAGCGATTGACGCTTTCCTCGCCTTTCATCATGGCAAGGAAAGCCCGGTCGTCGCCATTTTGGCCATGTATGACACGTTCGATCGGGGATGTGAAAAGAGCAGCGCAAGAATTGTTTGTTGTGCACTGGCTCTCTATGTGTGGCTGGTTTCACACCTTTTTCTCCAAGAAGGTAGGCCCGTCTATCCGCTACAAGGTCACCGCTCGTGCGTCGAAAAAGGAAAGGCGAATTGGGACCAACTCTTGGCTAGCATGGAGGGGCGTCTGTTAATTGGTTCCCTCGCTGGAAGGAAGGAAGAATCAGGATTCTATCTTCATGCGAAGGATGTCCAAATGTTCCCTTGATGGGAACAAGGGGTTTATTAATTATAAATCCCGTCCTCGCCATAAGACAGCTTGGCTACCCCATGAGAGGAGTGCCATCAGACGAAAGCATCACGCCTTTCATCGCACGGGGTTTCAGTGACCACAACGCGAGGGTACTCCAAGGAGTTCGCAAGGCATGGGATGCGGCGTGAAGAAAGGATAGAGAGCTTAGGGGAAGCAGTAATGGGATCATCGGCGGCTATCATAACTGGCTGAGAGTCCGAACACAAGGATTGGATTGGCTCCCAAATCTAAAGACTGTGAGAGACGATGAGGTTAAAGCTTCGGAAGAAAGTGATGAGGTACAAGCCCTAAAGGCAGAGCTTGAAAGATCCCGGGTAGTCGAAGAGAAGTTCAAGTCCATAGCCATCAAAGTTTGAAAAGAGTATGATGAACTAAGGGACATCAATATGGCCACAGCTGAAGCCTTGGAACGAGAAACCAAGAAAGCCCGAAAGGAAGAACACGACCAAAGCAAAGTTTTGAGGGGCTTTATAGGGCAGCAATAGTGAGCTCAAGCTCCGAAGAGGTGAAAGGAATCATCACGGGTCAAAGGCATGATCTTGAAGAACGAGCTAAAGGCTTACCTTAGGTCGAAAAGAAATTTGTCCCAATAGTTAAGCGAGACTGAAGGGAATATGTGGGCCATCATCGATGAGTGCAAAGAGAAGCTAAATCTAGCAGCGACTCACGAGCAAAGGCTAGAGGATGAGTACGCCAAGATATCAGCAGAAAGGGAAGCAAGGGAAAGGGTAATTGATTCATTGCACCAAGAGGCAACAATGTGGATGGACCGATTTGCTCTTACTTTGAACAGGAGTCAAGAACTTCCCCGATTGCTAGCCAAGGCCAAAGCAATGGCGGACACCTACTCCGCCCCCGAGGAGATCCACGGACTTCTCAGCTATTGTCAGCATATGATAGACTTAATGGACCATATGATTAGAAACCGCTAGGAAGTTTGTATTGTCGCTCAGATCTTGACTAGTTATAACTTTTTGAATAAGATGAGTTTATCCCACGTTTTTACTCCAAAAATCAGTGCGAATCAAGTCACTCCCGCATTTTATCTCTAGCATGCATTGTATGTTGGTCTCGTCCTTTGTCACGGGAAGCCGGAAGGTCCATATCACCTTCTTAATTGTACACATGGGGCACTGCGCCCCCAAATGCGCAAGTAAGAAGAGATAATTTTTCGGGCTCTCGTGTCCGTAAATGCATTCATATCATGCATCGCATAAACATCTCTTCATGGCATCATAATGAACATATCGTTCCTGCATTTTTCTGTTATCATATTACAGCCTCACATTTTGCATGAGTCATGGCATCATCATGCATATGCGTTCAACAAACTTTTTGATCTGCAAAATTGCATACCATTTGTTTTCATGTTTGCTCATCCTTGCGTTTTCCTCTACAAAACAAAAACAAAAAAGGGGAAGCGTGAAACTTCACACTACATTCTTAGTTGCATGTGTTAGGCACCATGAGCCAACCATTCAGACACAGTCGTGTCTGATGGCACGCAGAGACAAATTATGGTCATTCTGCGCCCTTCGTCAATCGCGGCCGACAAGCCCGTTGACACGCGGAGATTTGCATCATCTTCCGCACTTACAAGATCTGTCATACTGACTTTTGAGTCACGCTGACGGGCGGAAATACCCGAGTGGTTATCCGTATAAACATTCTTTTTCTATCTGTAAGACAGAACGCTTGATAGCATGCAGAGACTGACATCGTCTTCTCCACCTTTTGTTCCCCTGGGAACAACAAGTCATTTGCATGCAGAAATTTTATGGTCACCCGCGACTCTCGTCAACCGAGAGGAACGAAATTAGTGTCTTATCTTAACTTTCCTTTTATCTCCAATAAAAGACAAGTAAAGAGGGGCAACTGTCATACCCTAATTTCGTCCGGGGACCTTTGCTTGATGACATGCAACTTTTGTTTGGTCCTTGTGAGGTGCTTGGCACCCATCATTAGGCAATTTGTGAAATTCCGGGACATGCCGAAAAGCAAAAGAAAATATTGATGCACAATCCGTAAGGTTCCGTGACACACCGGAAATCAAATGGAAGCATCGTTGCACAATTAGTGAGGTTCCGTAATATTCCGTAAGTCAAGAAGGGGATGATTATGTAATCCACAAGGTTCCGTAACATTACGGAAAGAAAACAAGTATCGTTACAAAATGGGGGTGCAAATAGCAACCAGGCCCACTTGGGCCCTCCAGAAGATTCCTCCAGAAGGCTGTTGCTTCTGGAGGAAGCAACCCTACTCGCCTGGGCGAGCTGAGCTCGCCTGGGCGAGCTGGGTGGCAAGCTTCTCCCCCAATTTTCTATAAATAGGGGGAGAAGTGAAGTGAAAAAGGGTTCAGCCCCTTAGGCACTTCTCTCTCTTTCGAATTTGCTTGGAAAAATTGTTTCCGTGAAGAAAATCCAAGCCGAGGCACTTCCGAAACGTTTCCGTAACGTTTCCGTGAGGAATTTCGCGAAGGTTTCGACCGTTCTTCGACGTTCTTCATTCGTTCTTCATCGTTCTTCGATCTTCAACGGGTAAGTACCTCGAACCAAGCTTTTCGATTCATTCTATGTACCCGTGGTGGTCCACATTGTGTTTCGTGTATTTTTATTCTCGTTTCATTTACTTTTTATACCCCCTTTTGACGTGCTTAAGCCATTTTATTTAAGTCATTTCTCGCTTAACCTAAAAATAAAATAAATTTCCATCGATCATTTGAATTGTATTATCCGTTAACTTCGGTTAAAATGAATTCCGACCGTTCGGTTGTGTCGTAACCACGTTGGAAATAAAAAAAGAGGTAAAATAATAATATAATAATCAAAAAACGTCTTTTAGTAAAATAAAGCGGAAAATCAATCGGACGTTTTCTCTTTGGGATTTCTCATTCTTAATTGAATTGACTAATAACTAAAGTGAAACTAAGACTAAAATCAATTCGCCTAATCAAGCTCGTCCATAAAAATAGGTTTTTGAAGTTTATCATTTCAATTTCTTACTAAGTACAATGGATCATTTTCAAGGTCCAACGCCTTAAAATGATCACCTTTTAAGTAAAAAAGAATCACTTGATAAGAAAGAACTACGTAGGTCTGATTTCCTCATCGCAATTGAGGAATACGTAGGAGCAAAGGGAAACACCCTAGTCGACCACAAAAAGAGAAAAAATATAAAAAGGGTATAAAGGATATAAAGACATAAAAAGGGAACGTAAAAATCAAGGTCATGTTTGCACATTCGATTAAAGGCTATCGTCCCTTGGGACGGACGTGTGGGGTGCTAATACCTTCCCCGTGCGTAAATACAACTCCCGAACCTTTCACTTTAAAGTTCGTAGATCGCGTCTTTTCCGGTTTTTCTGACGTTTTCCTCAAATAAACGTTGGTGGCGACTTCGCGCGTATTCCTTTCGTGGAACACGCATCCCGCGAGTCACGCGTCGCCCTCCCGCCGAAGGGTAGGTTGCGACACATGGCATTAGATTTGGTAGTGGGGCAGAGAATGGTTAACTCAACACAAATACCAGGTTGAAGCCTAGAACTGTAATAGTTAAGGAGTGCCTCTGGTGTGAGACCATGGACATGGTTGCATGGCCTCTTAAACTGTTGCTGGTAATCAGCCACAAAATCATGTTGATAGAGCTTAAACAACTTTGCTTGGTGGTTCTCGAAAAGGGAAGGGTTGAATCGCAGTTCTAGGGCAAGAGAAGAAATCCCAATCTGCCAATTAGTTGTTTTGGTGCATTCACTTGAACTAACTCAAGGCATCTCCCTTCAGGTAAAATGAGGCCATATAGAGGCATTGGTAGAGGGTGAAAAAGTGGTCAGCTTGGAAAAGCTTGTTAAGGGGTTATGTACCATCAAACAAGAGGAGGTGGAGTTTAGGGGATTAGGCAATGTTTTGGTTGGGTGTGGGAAAAGGGAAAGTGTTCTAAACAAAGGGGTTTGTGGAAAGAAGGGTGACCATGGGTGAGAAGTTGAGGAGGTGGGTGTGGAAAAGGGAGTTGTCATACCCTAATTTCATCCAGGGACAATTGTTTGTCGGCATGCGGACCTTAATTGACCACTTTTAGGTGCTTAACACTCGTCATCGCGTAATCCATAAAGTTTCATGACGTTTCGGAAGGAAATAAGCCAAAAACACGAAAATAGGGGGTGAAGTCATCAAACTGGGGGTATAACTAGCATTGGGCCCATCTAGAAGATTTTGGGCATTTTGTTGCTTCTGGTGGAAGCAACCCAGCTCACCTGGGTGAGCTGGGCAGCAACCACCTCCCCTATTTTGGCTATAAAAGGGGCATGGGAGGCTGAGGGAAGGGGTCCAGCACCCTAGGTATCCAGAATTCACTTAAAATTAGTGAGAAGAAGAAGAAAGAAGGAGAAAATCAAAACCAAGGCGCTTCCGTAACACTTCCGTGATGTTTTCGTGATCAATTATGTGGACGTTCTTCGCCGTTTTTCACCATTCTTTGTTCGTTCTTCATCGTTTGTCGATCTTCAACCAGTTAGTTTTTTTATTTTGAAGCCTTGAATTCATTCTATGCACCCTTAGGGATCCATTCTTGCTTTGTATGTCTTCATCTTCATTCTTCTACTTTTGGTATTCTTTTTCTTCATTTTAAGCGAGTTTCGACCGAACGTTTAAGCCATAATCTGACTTAATCAATGTTTAAATGAATTTCAACCGATCATTTGTGTTGTAATCTTGTTTAATCACCTTTGAAGTAAAATTCAACCGATCGTTCATGATGTGACCTCGGTTAATCATCAAAAATGGCAAGTTTCAACCAGACACTTACGTTGAAAATTCCCCTTAAAAGAGTTTAGAAATAACCAAGTGAAACTAAGGTTAAAATCAACTCACAAATCAAGCTTTGTCCGCGAAAAGGTCATTTGAAAACCGTTTCAAGGTCCAACGCCTTAAACAGTCACGAAGAACTACATAGGTCTAATTTCCTCATCACAATTGAGGATACATAGGAGCAAAAGCCCCACTTTTTTCGACCCCAAGAGATCATTAAAGGTCCAATGCCTTAAATGTTTCTCTCCTTTCAAAAACAAGAGATCGTTAAAGGTCCAACGCCTTAACGTTTCTCTCCTTCCAAAAAAGAGATCATTAAAGGTCCAACGCCTTAAATGTTTCTCTCCTTTCAAAACCAAGAGATCATTAAAGGTCCAACGCCTTAAATGTTTCTCTCCTTTCAAAAACAAGAGATCGTTAAAGGTCCAACGCCTTAACGTTTTTCTCCTCCCAAAAAAGAAATCATTAAAGGTCCAACGCCTTAAATGTTTCTCGCCTTTCAAAAACAAGATATCGTTAAAGGTCCAACACCTTAATGTTTCTCTCCTCCCAAAAAAGAGATCGTTAAAGGTCATCCAACGCCTTAACATTTCTCTCCTTTCAAAAATCAAGAGATCGTTAAAGGTCCAACGCCTTAATAATTTTCTCCTTTCAAAATCAAGAGACCATTCGAAAGGGTCACCCGCCTTAACGATTCTCTCCTTTCAAAAATCAAAAGACCGTTTAAAGGTCCAACGCCTTAAACGACTTTTGTTTGGTTAAAATTGATCTTGCAAAAAAAGATCAAAACAACTTAACCAATGATCAGTTCTATGAAAGAACTACGTAGGTCTGATTTCCTCATCGCAATCGGGGAATATGTAGGAGCGAAGGAAACACCCTTGTCGACACAAAAAAAGTAAAAAAACATAAAAAGGGAAAATACATAATTTTGAAGTCATGTTTTGCACACTCAATTAGAGGCTGATATCCCTTGTGACGAAAGTGTGGGGTGCTAATACCTTCCCCGTGCATAAAAACAACTCCCGAACCCTCATTTTCAAAATACGCAGACCATCGTCTTTTGATTTTTCTAATGTTTTCCTCAAATAAACGTTGGTGGCGACTCCACGCGTTTTCCTTCGATGGAAGACACACCCTTGGCCCGCACGAGAGGCCCTTTTCGTGCCCCCGCCGAAGGGCAGGTTGTGACAGGAGTGAAGAGGGGTAGAGAACCCCAAAGTAGGACTTATGTTGTGGACAAAACCATCAATACCAACATGGAAAGGGGAAAGGGCGGTCTGACCAGGAGGGGGTCTCAGTGCTTGGTGTAGTAGTGATGGTGGACATCGAAATGAGGACAACCTTATCCAAGATGGTGGTAAGTACACCACAGAGGGTGTCGTTGCGTGCATCCATGGTGATGCAATCCTCCCCCCAAGGGCATTGGATAGAAGACTCGAAGAAGATTGGGCCAGAGATGCAAGAGAAGACCCTAGGGTTCTCATGAGCCTTAGGGTATATTTCGGGCTCATCGGCTAAGTATGAGCCCACTTATCTTTGTACATATTAGATTAAGGTTTCATTATTTTTGGGCATTGTATTTAGGGCTCCATAATGTAGGTAGGGTACCCTAGAAATGTAGGATTTTCCAACCCTTGTATTTTAGGGCACCTAGACTAGTTTTTGTATTAGGGGTAGTTTTGTAATTTCACATGCATTAAATGAATATTTGATGTGTGTGTTGGAAAATAAATTTAATTGAATTTGGAGAAGCTCAATCTAATTAAATTTTAGACGGGGAGGTGAGCATTTGTTTGCTACACTCCATTGCCACATCATATAGTCACACTTTGTGCATGTACTTCATGCTTTACATGTCTTATGACACCTAAGCACACTTAGTGGAGAATCTTGGACTTGATCTTGGACTAGTGGGTTGAACCATAGCTAAAATTCACGAATCATAATTAGTGAAATTTTGGCTCCGAAATTTGGCTCCATAAATTCAATTTCTAATTCAAGTGAAATTTGAATAGATTACAAGTGAATCTATTACAAGTGAATCTGAACGTTGGAATTCAAATCCAATTGTGAAGAGTCACAACTTTTTATAAAACACATTGTGTAATCGATTACACCTTTGTGGTAATCGATTACCAGTGAACAGTTTTGAAGAAAAAGTTAAGAGTTATAACTCTTAACATGGTGTCGCAACCTACCCTTCGGCGGGAGGGCGACGCGTGACTCGCGGGATGCGTGTTCCACGAAAGGAATACGCGCGGAGTCGCCACCAACGTTTATTTGAGGAAAACGTCGGAAAAACCGGAAAAGACGCGATCTACGAACTTTTAAGTGAAAGGTTCGGGAGTTGTATTTATGCGCGAGGAAGGTATTAGCACCCCACACGTCCGTCACAAGGGACGACAGCCTTTAATCGAATGTGCAAACATGACTTTGATTTTTACGTTCCCTTTTATGTCCTTATATCCTTTATACCCTTTTTATATTTTTTCTCTTTTTGTGGTCGATAAGGGTGTTTCCCTTTGCTCCTACGTATTCCTCAATTGGGATGAGAAAATCAGACCTACGTAGTTCTTTCGGAACAAAGTGTTTGGTTAAGTTGTTTTTGTCTTTTTTGCAAAATATGTTTTTATTGAACAAAAGGTCATTTAAGGTGTTGGACCATTAAACGGTCCTTTGATTTTGAAAGGAGAGAAACGTTAAGGCGTTGGACCATTAACGATCTCTTGTTTTTGAAAGGAGAGAAACGTTAAGGCATTTGGACCATTAACGATCTCTTGGGGTGGTCGACAAAAGCGGGGCTTTTGCTCCTACGTATCCTCAATTGCGATGAGAAAATCAGACCTACGTAGTTCTTGCAAAAGCGGTAAAGTTACATGTTGATTTTATGCTTTTGAACGGTCCATGTTAACCGATAAAAGCAAAGAGGACCGTTTAAGGCGTTGGACCTTAAAACGGTTTTTAGTGATTTTTCGAGAAAAAAAAACTTTATTTGTGAGTTGATTTTAGTCTTAGTTTCACTTTGGTTATTAATCAATTCATTCAAGGAAACTTCCAAAGAAAAACGTCCGATTGATTTTTTTTTTATTATTTTATTCAAAGATATTTTGATTATTTTATTATTATTTTTCAAGATATTTTGATTATTTTATTATTATTTTACTTTTTTTGGTTTAACCGAGGTTATAGCGTGAACGACCGGTTAGATTTCGTTTTAACAGTGATTAAACGAGATTACAACACAAATGATCGGTTGAAATTCATTTTATCATTTATTAGACGAGAAAACGGCTTAAATAAATGGTTAAAGCACGTTAAAAACGGAAGAAAAGAAAACTGAAAGTAAACGAAATTAAAGTGAAAGTACACAAAACAAGAAATGAATTGAAAGTCTCGAATTCGAAAACTTACCCGTTGAAGAACGAAGAACGAACGAAGAACGGATGAAGAATGGTGAAGAACGACGAAGAACGATGAAGAATTTCCACAGAATCGCTTACGGAAGCGTTACGGAAGTACTTCGACTTGATTTTTCTTCACGAAAACATGTTTTTTGCCCAAAATAGCCGAAATGCATAGCCAAAGGGGTCTTGAACATTTTGAAACAGCTCCCCCCTCCCCTATTTATAGAAAAAAAGGGAGGTGCTTGCCGCCCAAAGACTTAATGAAGAAGATTTCTAAGCGCACCCGAATTACTAAGTTCACCCCCCTTTTCGTATTTTACGGAAAAGTTACGGAAGCCTTACGGAACTGTTTTCGAATTTGATTTTCATCTTTTTTCTCTTCCCTTTCACCAATGTTAAGTGGAATATGCTTACCCAAGGTTTTCGGAAATTTTACGGAAGTATTACGGAAGCCGCGGAAGCCCCGAAAACCATTTTTCAAAAACGTGGAGGAGCTTGCCGCCCAGTTGCTTCCTCCTTAAGCAACCCAACTTCCAAAATGTTCTGGAAGGGCCTAGATTTGAATTGCTATTTACACCCCTATCTTGATAAGTTCACCCCCTTACCTTTTTTGGTGATTCTTTTTTCGTAAAGTTACGGAAACTTACGAATCTCGTAACGATACTTGTTTTCTTTCCGTAATGTTACGGAACCTTGCGGATTACATAATCATCCCCTTTTTGACTTACGGAATGTTACGGAATCTCACTTAATTATGCAACGATGCTTCCATTTGATTTCCGGTGTGTCATGGAAACTTACGGATTGTGCATCAATATTTTTTGGTTTTCCGGCATGTCCTGGAATTTCACAAATTGCCTAATGATGGGTGCCAAGCACCTCACAAGGACCAAAGAAAGGTCGCATGTCATCAAGCAAAGGTCCCCGGACGAAATTAGGGTATGACACATGGTTTTCTCTAAAGTCACAACTTTTCCAATCGTTTCTTTGACCAGACATGAAGAGTATGTAAAAGCATGACTTTGGCACACATTAAAAAAGATATATGTGTGATACTCATCCAAACAATTTTTTTTCACAATCTTTCTCTAACCATTGCCCATTGCTTTTTCTTTGCCAAAAAGCTTTCTAAAATTTGTTTCAAAACTTTTTTTTTTCTGCAAGTGGAAATTCTGCAGAAAACAAAAGTGTGCTATCTTTTCATCCCTTCTTCCTCTTGACGAAAGATTCAAAGGACTAACCGCCTGAGAATTCTTTTGATTCTTCCCCTTCCCTTTAAACAAAAGATTTCAAAGGACTAACCGCAAGGGACTAACCGCCTAAGAATTCTTTGTCTTAACACATTGGAGCATACATCCTTTGTGGTACAAGTAGAGCGTACATCTACTTGGGTTGTTATACTGAGAACAAGAGAGGATACATCTTTTGCGGATCAGTTCAAGTGGAGCGTACATCCACTTGGTTGTTCAAAGAGAACAAGGGAGGGTACATCCCTTGTAGATCTTTGCTTGTAACGGATTTTACATGGTTATTGGAAATCTCAAGAACCGGTGGTTGCTTGGGGACTGGATGTAGGCATGGGTTGTTGCCGAACCAGAATAAATCTTGTGTTTGCCTTCTTCTTCCCTACACTCTTTACTTTTCCGTTGTGTTCTTTTATTTCCCCTTTACTTTTGTCTAAGTTATTGTTTTTGTTCTTTACTTCCTCATAACTTAGTAGTAAAGCCTAATTGAATCTAGTAATATTAAGAAGGATAATTTATTAATTAGTCAAGACACATTAATAATTAATTCAGCCCCCCTTTCTTTATTATTCCGAGGCCACTTGATTCAACACTTTCAACTTTGATCATTTGAGAATTACACTTCAAAGTTCAGACCTCTTTTGAGGCACAAAATTTCGTGCTCTTTCTCTCCCTCTCTCTCCACCCATCTTCTCGTACCTTCAAGCTCTTGTCCATGACTTCCTATGGTGGTGAGCTTCTTCTTGATTCATCTTCTCCTTGAAGTGGTGTCTCCAATCATCTTTCTTCCTTCTTCATTCTACTGCCATTAAACTTCAAGAAGCAAAGGACTCCATTGATGAAGAAGATCCAAGGCCTACAAGCTCCACATGGAGCTACACCATGTGGTATCAAGAGCATCTTCATCTAGGTCACATTCTTTTGCTTCCTCTATCTTTTTGTTCGGTCAATTCACTTTAATTCCTTGTTCTTCATCTTATTCTCCATTTATATCCTCAATTTTCTTGTGGTTTGGTGCTATTTAGAGTATATTCAAAAAAAATAAACTGATTAAATCTTAGATCTACACTTGTTCTTGGATTTCTATGGTTCAAATTTTATAGATCTACTTTTGAATCATGTTTTGTGTTGATTTTAGGTTCTATCATTTTTCAATCATAATCTTCTTGTGCTTAACCTTTAGATCTAAATTTTCTTCCAAAATATTGATTAGAAAAGAAAAACACAAAAATCTAAGTGTAAATCACTTAATCCATGTTGTCTTAGAGTCATGTTTAGTCATAATAATTGTCACATTATGTTCTAAGTATGTGTTGAATTTTGATTTTTTTGATTGAATTCTAGATAGATTTTTTCATGTATTCTTGTCATTCTTAGCCAATCTTTTGAATTTTGAGTCTAACTCATGCATATTATTAAGTTCATAACATGTTCTAACTCAAGCAGTTGAAAACAATAGTGTAGAGTGTTAAAACTCCCAAACCAATCCAATACTAGTAATCATCATCTGGTAAATCGAATCTGTAGAGCAAATTTTGGCCAACTGTTTTGTTCCCAAAAGCTGAATGCTAAAACACACAGTTTCCATAATTACTTTTATAGAAATTTCTACAAACCACTAGCAATAAAGATAGAAATTAAGCAAGAATAAATTTAATTGGCATGTATGAAATACCTGCATCCATCTTGTGGCAGTAAATTCATTGACTGAAATTTCTCTTTGTCCATAGGTAAGAGGTGACAACCAGTAACCCTAAATCCACCATGGTTTAATCATACTTATATGAGTAACAATCAAATCAATAATCATTAATCAAAAAACTCCATTATATCTGCATTTTATGCAGTAGTTCTTGGTGCAGCCTACCTTTTGGGATAATAAATCCTCCCAGCAAGAAAATAATCATCAATGCAGCTGATCCAAATGTATTAGCAATGACCATATTGCGTGCAAGAGAAGCCATAAACCGGAGGAGACCTAATGCCATTTGGTGAATCATAAGTGGCAAAAACATGTAGCGGAAAAACCTGAAATATTAATTGGAATGCAAAGAGTATTATTAGTCTTTAATATTTTTTAAACAAAAGAAAAAGAATCTCAACAAAGGATGTAAAGAAAAGTACCTTCCAGGAGCAGGGGCAAATCCAACTGAGTAGTATACAATACAAGACCATATAACAGATTCAACAATGGAATAAGGTACCCCAAGAATCCAAGTGGCCAAAGACCATGCCCATCTAGGATAAAATAAGTTGCCTCTTTGTTTGTAAACGACAGGTAGCCTAGCTATCATGAGTGACAACTCAAAATAGCCATTAAACGTCATGTGTACGAGTCCAAAAAATAGTACAGATTGATAGAGATTTCCATATTCCTCATCCTTATCATTAAATTTTGTTTTCATGAACATTGTCCATGTGACAATTCCAACAAATGTAACCTTTGACAGAAAGAGAAGTTGTCAAATTTAAAATCATGAGAAGAGATGCCTTCAAACAATAATTGTGAAATTCACAAAAGCACAAGCCTATAGATACTAACAAATGTTCTGTTAGTGATATCAAGAAATCACATACATTAGGTGTTCTATTGATGTATAATGTGTATTTTGAAACTCTAAACTTATGATCATCTTGTTTATATGTTTTTCCATGTTGAATTGATCTACATTTAAATATGAACTCTTCTTTTAAGTTGCAAAATATTAAAGGTTCCCTTTCAAACTTATCATGAATTCTACTTGCAAAAAAAGTAAGAATTGGTATCTATATATATACCTGGCAGGTCCTAAAAGTATAGAGAAACTCCTGGTTGTTCATCAAGGTCAACTCTCACAAGAAACAAGCCTTAAAGAGCTCCCATTTTGGCACAGCAAATCTAGTTCTAGGCAAAGCTAAAGGATGACTCTTTGATTTATCAAAGGGAGCAGTACACATAGATTCTAAAGACTTTCCAAATCTGGAATTTTTAAAGGCTTCTGCAATCTTTGGCACTGAAATAAATTTATATGGATTTGAAGAATCGGCCCAGTATTGAACTTGATCTTTTTTAGAGGTCACCTGATATAGGAAGATTAATACCATGTTATAAGCAATAACTTCATAAAGCATTTGAGTTTTGGACCATTAAAGGAGCATAAATCTACAAATACCTCTTGAAGAAAATCTGCAACTCCTTTTCGGGCTGGAATTTTGAAGCCTAATGATTCGAAAAACTTAAGCACGTCTTGTATGGGGACTCGATATACAACCTATCCCTCTGACAGAAGCAGAAGATCATCAAAGAGATTAAATGTTTCTGGTGCAGGCTGAAGTAGAGCCATCAGAACAGCAGCATCCATTTGATGAACAAAATTTCTTATGCATTTCACTATCTGGAATGTGGTAGAGCTATCAAGTCCAGTCAATATTTCATCCATAAATAGAGCTTTTCGCGCTCCAACAATCATTTCTCCTGAAGAAAAAATTAAAAATGCAAAAGTATATGTCATTGCTTGCTACAATTTTCCACTTCAATTAGTGCCTTCATAATTCTTAACCTTCTGGTATAGACAATCACAACAAATATGGATTGAATTTTGTATCATCTAGAAACTTATGTCTCCCTAGAACAAACATGGATTCAAATGTATGAACTGTGTTAGTTTCTCTATTGTTATTATATATCAATTTTCTATCTTAGGAATCAAAAACAAAATTATAATTGAAGTCTCCTTAAATCTTATCTGTTGGGAAACCGAGGGGTAAACACAAGGGAAACTTTTACTGATAGGCTTTGAGTACACCACATAAGTGAACTTGACACCAAATTTAACCAAAATCCTTAAGGCTCAGGTTTATGAGTTTTTCCCTCACTTATATGGTGTTCAACCTTCCCATTCCTTATCCAGTTGGATTAAGTTAAGAATTCACTACAAAAGCCAAATTTCAAAGAAAATTGTAACAAATTCCTAGAAAGGGGAGACAAATCACCTGTTGTAACACTTCTTTTTTGGCCACCAGAGACCCCTCTTAACATATCATTGCCTACAACTGTATCTGAGCATACATCAAGACCAAGCACTTTCAAAACATAATCTATCTTTGTTAGACAAGTGGCCTCAGATATCTTAAAAAGGGGGGTTGAATTAAGATATTGCAAACTATTTCCCCAATTAAAATTCTATTTCAATTTCAATGCAAGTTACAAGTTCCCTTAAAGATGAACTCTTAAATAATGATTCAAATAAAACAATCTGAATATAAATATAAAGCAATAATAAATAAAAGAGTTTAAGGGAAGAGAAAGTGCAAACTCAGATTTATACTGGTTCGGCCACACCCTTGTGCCTACGTCCAGTCCCCAAGCAACCCGCTTGAGAGTTCCACTATCTTGTAAAATCCTTTTACAAGTTCTAAACACACAAGGACAATCCTTCCTTTGTGTTCAGATTTCTTTACAACAAGAAACCCTCGGTCTCTCAATCCCCTTTGAGAATTTTAGAAAGTAGAGAAGAATAAATCTCTCTTGAAAGAGATAGATTGTACAATCTGAGCATTCAATTAATTCCTTATTGAATTGCAAGTGTATTGGCCAAGGAATTCTTAAGAGGATAAAATGTTTTTGCTCTTTGAGAGAATAAGACTTTTTGTTATGAAAAACTTTGAGCAAATTCGTGTTGCAAGTCACATATATATAGACCTTTGGTGGCCATGTAAAAACCATTTGAAAAGATGTGACTCTTAGAAATAATTTTTTGAAAATCTCCTTTGGTAATCGATTACAAGATTTGTGTAATCGATTACAGGTTTTAAATTTTGAATTAAAACGTTTATTAACTGTTGGTAATCGATTACCAATATTGTGTAATCGATTACACAGTCTAAAATTTGAATTCAAATTTTAATAGCTGTCGTAAACCATTTTTGGCCACTGGTAATCGATTACATCCTCTGGTAATCGATTACCAGAGAGTAAATCTCTTGAAAAAGACTTTTTAACTTAAATTTCTTGGCCAAACCTTTTGCTATTTCAATTAGGAATTCCCTTCCTAAAATACTAGTGATCATCTTGATGTTGTATCTTGTATTCTTGAATCATTGTCTTGAATTAAACTTGAGAAGCGCATTTGCATCAAATCATCACGATCATCATCAAAACATCAAAGTCATTTGCTTCTACAATCTCCCCCTTTTTTGATGACGACAAATTAAGTCCTGAAATCAAGATACAAACAATGCATAATATATTGCGTTCACTCCCCCTGATGCAATCCTACCCCGCAAGGACATTGGATAGAAGACTCCAAGTAGATTGGGCCAGAGATCCAAGGGAAGGCCCTAGGGTTCTCATGAGCCTTAGGGTAGATTTTGAGCCCATGGGCTAAGTATGAGCCCGCTTATCTTTGTAAATATTAGAATAGGTTTTTTTCCTTCGTTTAGGCCTTGTATTTTGGCCATTCAAGTAGTATAGGGTTTTAGCCTTGTATTTCAAGGCATTTTGAGTAGTCTTTGTAGTAGGGACTTTGTAAATCTTCTCAAGGAAGCTACCTAGTCTATAAATAGAAGCATGTGTAACACTTGTTGTAACTTTGATGTATGAGAGTCTTGTGAGACACAACTCAAAGTTCAACTTCTCTCCCTTTTTCTTCCTTCAATTTCGTGCTCCCCCCTCTCTCTTTCTCTCCCTCTTTCTTTTCCTCCATTGAAGCATCCTCTCCAAGCTTCTTATCCAAGGCTCATCTTGGTGGTGAAGCTCCTTCTTCCATGGCTTATTCCCTAATGGATGGCGCCACCTCTTACCTCTTCTCCTTTGTCTTCCGCTGCATCTCCATGGTGGAAAATCACCATTAGAGGACCTCATTGAAGCTCAAAGATCCAGCCTCCATAGAAGCTCCACAAGCAAGCTTCCATCAAGTTTCCCTCCACCTTGGAAAGGATTTGACCTCAAATCCCGAGGTTCTTCATACTCTGGGCTCCTTCCCTCAACACCTGTAAAAAGAACAAAAACATATGTATTAGTGGTGTTTGGTATGTTGAAGTAAGGTAAGGTCTGAAAACCCATTTCGTGGGCATCTTCCCATGAAGGAACATGGTTTCTCACCAACTCAATGAGTGGTGCTACAAGTATAGAAAAATATAGGATAAACCTTTTGTAAAAGTTTGTTAAGTCATGGAAGCCCCAAATGTTTCTTATACTTGGTGGAGTGGGCCACTCAGGAATGACCTTTATTCTCTTAGGGTTCATGGAAACCCCTTGATCACTATTTGAAAAATTAAGAAAAGTAATGCAATCAAACATACCTTTTTCTGTATTTTCATATTGATTATTCCTACCAAAAAGTATGACAAACCCAAGGTGTCCCATATGAGTACCTAAGTTTGTATTGAAACTAAAAATAAGAACAAACCTACCTAATGGGTCCCTATGTACACACACCATGAAGATGTTAGGTGTACGAGTGATTTTACAAAAGAGGGTTGCACCACTCAAAACATTCATCATACCACCTATTTTAGGGACTTGGTGCCTAATAATACCTATTTTGGGCACCAACAAAGCACAAGGATTTAAGATCTTGCGAACCAAACCCTTATCCAATAACTTCTTTACTTGAGGAATAAACTCAAGCCCAAGAGGTGTGGCAATGCTAGCAAGTGTCTTTTTACAAAAGATAAAATGTGGAGGTTGTCTAAGAGGGAAAGTTTCTTTAACGTTTGTCTTTATTGTAAAATGAGTTTCCTTCTTAGCTAACCTCTTGGAGGAGACATTTACCTCCTTACACTTCTCTTTAACCACTAATGGTTGTCCATCTTCTTGGGGGTAGATTTCTTCACTAGATTCTTCTCCTTTTGCTTCTTCACTTTCACTAGAGGAAGGTGAAGTAGTAGCCTCATCTTGGCTACTATAAATGTCTAGGCCCCTCATAATCATGGTTTTTGTGGTGGGGCATTGAGAAGTAATGTATCCTCTTCCATGACATTTAAAGCACTTTATAGAGCTAGTTTTCTCTTGCATACTAGCCTTAGGGGCTTGCTTTTCTATTGCCTTCCCCTTATCATCTTTGGGCTTAGAAGGTGTCACCCCTAAGATGCCTTGACCTTGGTCTTTCTTTGGATAAGAGTGAGAGCCATAAGATTTTGAAGTAGACTTCTTTTTAAGTTGTTGCTCTACCCTTATTTCCCAATCTATGTTACCTCTACATTGTCCTTCCCATGGAAGTATGAGAGGTTAATGTTAGCCTCTTGAGGCTTTCTTTCCTTTTCTCTTCTATGGGAGTGAGGTCTAAGATGTGACCTATGCCTTCCTTCGTAATAGTCACGAAGTTCTTCACTTAGGCTCTTGCAAGAGTTATGACTACTATAGGAGGCATGTTTGTCTCTTTTCATTTCTTTCATTATTTTTCTTCTTTCCTCCTCTCTTATTTTCTTTCTTTCATCTTGACTTATTTCTTCCACTCTTTTTTTTCCTTTTTCTTTTCTCTCTTGTTTTTCTTTCCATAACTTGAGGGAACTCAACTCATCTAAGATTCTAGATAAAGGGTCTTTATGACTAGTACCCTCGCCATTAACACTAGATGAATGATGACTCATGTTGGTTCCTAAGTTGTGGTTCTTTCTTGTTGGAGGTTTGAAAACAAAAGGTAAAAGAAACTATGGTTGAAACTAGCCAAAATAAACACTAAAAGAGGTGTGATAGATAAGGTAAACAAATAATTGGTAAAAGGAAAGCTATCTAGGCGGTTTGACAATGGAAGGTAAAGGAAATAAGCTATGAAAGTAAGCAAGAAAAGTAAACTAAGTGAATCCTAAGAGTGTTTGGATGACCACATCAAGGTTCCCAACAAAACACTCACTATCCTAAAGAAATATTGCCTAAAATTATTACACACAAATGGAAGTTTGGTAACTTATTGGAGGCTCCCAACACACTTCCAATGAAAGGCCTTTTTGTTACAAAACTTGAAAGCAATAAAGGTAAGTAAATTGCAAATTAAAAAATTACAAAACGGTCCTCAATTTTGGTGGTTGTTCTCTCTTTGGTGATTCACTCAATTTGGAGTGCTTCTTAGTCCAATAGCTCTTAAGGTGGTTGGCCCCTTGCTTCTTGACTCAAATTCTTCAAGGGATGGCACCAATCCTCCTTCCAATTCCCTATATGGCAACCCACAAACAAGGAAACAAAGAGACAAGCAATAACCAAAGACCAAAAAAAAAATGAAATGAAAGCTAAACCAATGGAGTTTTAACAAGACAATTTTTCAAAGATTACTCAACAATTAAAGCAATGAAAAAGGACATAGAAGCAAGCTATGACTCAAAGAGAAACTTAGAATGGCTCTAGAGTAGAGTAAAAAAACTATAAAAAAAAGACTCAACAAACCTCTAGCTTTGGCACTTGTTTTCACAGTAATTTTCAATTGAAATTTCGGAACTAAGATTGGTATAACATAGGCACCAATTATAGAATAAATTTTGAGCCAAAACTACAAGCACACTTCCCTTTCACTTTTTTTTCCTGGATACTGATTTTTCTGCCAACTTGTGTGATTTTTAGTATTTTTTCCTTTTATCCAAATCACTTGGTTCTTTTTTTATAACTTTTTTCCAGATGTCTAGAAAATTAATTAAAAATGTCAGCTCAAAATTCGAAGTAACCAATTCTCATTAATTTTTACAAGTTTGTATGTCCAAGCTGCCAGCACCAGCGATTTTTTTTTAAAACATGGTATATTGATTGCCTTGGGCTTACTTTCAACCTTCCTATGTATGTTGAACTCACTAGTATTGTTTACCACAGTTTTAGGAGTTCAATATTCACTTAGGATCAACATTTCAGCCAGCAATTCAATCACCAAAACTCAAATTCACAATAGACACAATCATAAGGAAACCTAAAAGTTCAAGAAAAGGTTCACAATCAAAGACTCTCTAAGAATTTTGCATGAACATGTTAAGGACTAATTAACATGAAATATTTGACTCAAATCAAATAATAGGCTAAAAGAATTTCATACACTCATGAACAAATGAGTTAGACAAAGAAACATGAAAATAAAATTCAGCACAACATAAGAAATCTTATGTGACAAGTTTCATGACTAGACATGACTTCTATGACAAAACTACAATAGGTGAACAAGTCACTCTAGATTTTTGAGGTTTTCTTCTACTTTAATATTTTTGTAAGAATTTTATGGTTTAGGTTTCAGCCACAAAAAAAAAATAACAAGACAAAACTCAAAGGAACCTAAACTCACCCCCATGACAAAATACATGAAAATACATGAAAATACAAAAAAAAAGTCCCTACTACAAAGACTACTCAAAATGCCTCGAAATACAAGGCTAAAACCCTATACTACTTGAATGGCCAAAATACAAGGCCTAAACGAAGGAAAAAAACCTATTCTAATATTTACAAAGATAAGCGGGCTCATACTTAGCCCATGGGCTCAAAATCTACCCTAAGGCTTATGAGAACCCTAGGGACTTCCCTTGGATCTCTAGCCCAATCTACTTGGAGTCTTCTATCCAATGCCCTTGCGGGGTAGGATTGCATCATTCCCTATCTTTTGGAATTGATGATCACTTGATTTCTAAGCTTTTTCAAAGCTTCTATACCACCCCATTTCTCTCCCCCTTTGGCAACATCAAAAAGCCAAAGTTCGTGGGAATCAATAATAGATAATATAATGAAGTGGACAAAGATTAATCATAAGTCATAACCAACCATGAGCAAATCAGAAATAAGTCATAACCAAAATATAATCCAAACAGTCATAATTCAAAACCACATAGAATCTAATCAAAAAGGACTAAAATCCAAATACCAAAAGATAAATAAAGTGCAGAAAATGATAACTTAAATACCATAGCCAAAATACACGGCTTAAAAGAAAATTTGAAACTAAACTCTAAGAAGGTGGAGGTGGTGGTGGAAGATCGAAGCTCTGACAAATATAGCCCACATCTTCTTCAATCTGTGTGAGACGGATATCCATTTCGGCAAAGCGATTATCCAAAGAGTCAAAACGTTCACCAACATAAGTACGAAGACCCTGTAACTCGGAAAGAACTTCAGTCATAAGGGCTGAATCATCTCGCTGAGGAGGAGGAGAAGGAGTACGCTCATCTTGTGGAGGTAGTGCATCTTTCTTCAGCCATTGACCATTCCGATTCTTACGGTATCCAAATGAAGTGACTGCACCAGCACCAATAGCAAAGGAACACTTGACTTGAACAAAAGGTTCATCATCAAGCGGAATTTGAAAATGACGGAGAAACAGAGTGACCAATTGAGGGTAAGGGAGAGGTGCATTGGCCCATAATGCCTTATGCATTCGATACCGAACCAAGTGAGCCCAGTCGATCTGACGACCGGTAAAGAAAGCCCATATCAAAATCAAGTCCTCCTCAGAGGCTTGAGCCAAATTTGAAGACCAAGGAAGAAAAATTCTAACAATAATGTAGTGCATGATGCGATTATCAAAGGTCAATGATCCGGCCAGCAATCTACCGGTCATTTCAGCCTGGTCATTACAAACCATACGGCGAGCATCATGACTAGAATAATCAAATTTCCAGTCATCAACAATGGTGCCCTCCAAAGGTGCACCTTGACTGGGTAATTTAGTCAAAGAAAAGAACAATGATTGATCAATGATCATGGAAATACCATGCACCTCAGAAGAAATAATGTCGTCTTGAATTTTTAAATTGCTGTAAAAGACTTTGACAAGTTCAGGATAATAAGTCAATTTTAAAGACATGAAATCAACCAAGTCAGAGTTTTGAAACACTTGATAACAATCAAATGTCTCATCATTGAAGAAATCTATGTCTAGGTACTTAGGGTCTAAAATGATTCTAGAAGAAAATTGAGAAAGGTATCGTAGACGTTGATCATCGGAAGAAAACAGAGTGGATGATCTTGGAGATGATAAGGAGGGATGGATAGGTGTTGTGGGTGCTTCAGATGGTTCGTTGCGGCGATGGCCAACAGCAGCATTGGTGGAGGATGATCCCTTTCTCTTCTTCGACGATTCTGCCATTTGATGAAGTTTTAGTGAATTTCAATCGGTGGAATCAAAAGAGGAGTGAAAATGAGGAAAATTGGGCTTTACGGGATGTGTTTTGGTGAAGCATTGAGGAAGATATGAGGATTTGAAGATTAGGGATGAAGGAGGCACGAGGGAGAGAGTGAGGTTGCGCAACGTGACTGGTTTCGTAGGTATTTATAGAGGAGGACGAGATGTAATCGATTACAAGATGTGGTAATCGATTACAGGAGTAGTAAGCCTTCTGGTAATCGATTACAGGATGTTGTAATCGATTACAGGTTGTCTGTTCTTGTGTAATCGATTACACTGAATGGTAATCAATTACCAGAGCATAAACTAGGCTAGTTCCTCTAAAAAATCACCTATGTCTATGCTAAATACATCCAATACTATCAATCATCACTACTAATGTATTTAATTCAATCATTCAAACATCAAACACACAATAATGCATCAAGCCATCATAATAACAAGAATTTAAACAAAATCAAGCAAAGTAACATACTTAACACAAACAATCAATCATAAAAATAATTCAATCAATCAATCCTTATTTATCTAAATCACTAACATCTAAGAGGCCTAATTCCCTTCTAATAGAGAAGAATGTTTCTTTGGGGAGAGGTTTTGTGAAGATATCAGCAAGTTGATTCTTTGTATCAACAAACTCTAACACACAATCTCCCTTTAGAACATGATATCTTAGAAAATGGTGTCTAATTTCTATATGTTTAGTTCTAGAGTGTTGAACTGGATTTTTGGAAAGATTAATTGCACTTGTATTATCACATCTAATAGGTATATGGTCAAGAAGGATTCCATAGTCAGAAAGTTGTTGCTTCATCCATAAGATTTGTGCACAACAACTGTCGGCAGAAATATATTCTGCTTCTGCAGTGGATAAAGCAACACTATTTTGTTTCATACTATGCCAAGAAACTAGAGCAGATCCAATGAATTGACAAGTTCCACTTGTGCTCTTTCAATCTGTTTTAGAACTGGCAAAGTCTGAATCATAATATCCAATTAAGGTGCATGTGGAATTTCTAGGATACCATAAACCTATGTTCATAGTGCCTACTAAATATCTTATGATTCTTTTAACAGCACTAAGATGTGATTGTTTAGGATTTGATTGAAATCTAGCACACATACACACACTAAATATTATATAAGGTCTGCTAGCAGATAAATAAAGAAGTGATCTGATCATACCTCGATATTGCTTAACATCTATTGACTGACCGGTTTCATCTTTATCTAGATAGCAAGCAGTGCTCATTGGTGTAGCCATGTGCTTAGCATTTTCCATGCCGAATTTGTGGATTAACTCTTTGCAATACTTGGATTGATTGACAAAGATACAATCCTTGGTTTGTTTAATTTGCAATCCAAGAAAGAAATTAAGTTCTCCTATCATTGACATTTCAAACTCACTTTGCATGTCATGAGAGAATTCCTTGCACAATAATTCATTAGTGGATCCAAAAATAATATCATCAACATAAATTTGAACTAATAAAATATCATGTGATTTTCTCTTTATGAAAAGATTAGTATCCACTTTTCCTCTAGAGAAGTCCTTTTCTAAAAGGAACTTACTTAGACGCTCGTACCAAGCCCTAGGGGCTTGTTTCAAGCCATATAAAGCCTTTTTCAATTTATAGACATGATTTGGCTTATCCAACATTTCAAAACCTGGTGGTTGTTCAACATATACTTCTTCTTGAATTAAGCCATTTAGAAAAGCACTTTTAACATCCATTTGATAAAGCTTAAAATTCATTATGGATGCATACGCTAAGAGCATTCTAATGGCTTCTAATCTAGCAGCTGGAGCATATGTTTCTTCATAATCTATACCTTCTTCTTGATTATATCCTTTTGCAACTAATCTAGCCTTATTTCTAATGATTATGCCTTGTTCATCTAACTTATTCCTAAATACCCATTTTGTTCCTATGATGGGATAGTTTTTAGGTTTCTCAACAAGTTCCCACATATTGTTTCTTTCAAATTGATTTAGTTCTTCTTGCATAACAATTATCCAATTATAATCTATTATGGCTTCTTTTATATTTTTAGGTTCAATCGTAGATACAAAAGCCATATTATTGCATAATTCTTTAAGATAATGTCTAGTTGTTACCCCTTTTGAGATATCACCAATAATGTTGTCGAGGGGATGATCTTTTGAGACTTTCCATTCTTTTGGAAGTTCATCATTTGATTTGGCTTCTTCTGGAGGATCTTCATTGCTTCCTTTCCCTTTTCCTTTAGAATCTTGTCCATGAATATGAATTTGTTCTAAAGATTCTGCAATATCATCTAGTATATTCTTTCTTGACAGAATAGCATTAGATTCATCAAAAGAAACATGAATGGATTCTTCAATACTCATAGTTCTTTTGTTATATATTCTATATGCTTTACTTTGCAATGAATATCCAAGAAAGATGCCTTCATCAGATTTTGCATCAAATTTTCCTAGATTATCTTTACTATTATTAAGCACAAAACATTTGCAACCAAATATATGAAGATGTGAAATGTTAGGTTTTCTACCATTATATAACTCATATGGGGTTTTCTTTAAAATAGGTCTTATTAAGGCCCTATTCATGATGTAACATGCAATATTGATGGCTTCAACTCAAAAATATTTTAGAAGAGAAGTATCATTTAATAAAGTTCTAGCAATTTCTTCCAATGACCTATTTTTCCTCTCAACAACTCCATTTTGTTGAGGGGTTCTGGGTGCAGAAAAATTATGCTCAATACCATGTTCATTACAAAATAATTCAAAATCTTTGTTTTCAAATTCACCCCCATGATCACTTCTAATGGATGCAATCTTAAGATTTTTCTTGTTTTGTATAACTTTAGCAAGTTTCCTAAATGCTTGGAATGCATCACTTTTATGAGTAATGAATAATGTCCATGTATATCTAGAGAAATCATCAACTATGACAAGAGCATAGTAATTTCCTCCAAAACTCATGGTTCTAGATGGACCAAATAAATCCATATGCAATAATTGTAAGGGTTGAGTAGTTGAAACAATATTTTTGGGTTTGAATGAGACTCTAGTTTGTTTTCCCTTTTGACATGCATCACATAGTCTATCTTTTTCAAATTTTAATTTAGGCAAACCAACTACTAAATCTTTTGAGATTAATTTGTTTAAGTGATCCATGTTTATGTGAGCAATTCTTTTATGCCATAACCATAGATCATCATCTTTGCTAAGAAAACAATGATTGTTATCTAGTTTTAGGCTTAAGTCTAGCATATATACATTGTTGACTCTATATCCTACATGCTTTATATTAGTGTCATGCTTATGTTCTATAAGACATTTTTGATAATCAAATGATACTAGATAGCCTTTGTCACATAATTGACTAACACTAAGTAGGTTGTGCTTAAGACCTTCAACAAGTAGAACATTTTCAATGAAGTTTGAAGAATTTGTACCTATTTTACCAACTCCAAGGGTTCTACCTTTGTTGTTGTCACCATAAGTTACATGCCCGCTTTTCTTGGGAGAGATATGTGTAAACTTTGATGCATCTCCAGTCATATGTTTTGAACATCCGTTATCTATATACCATTCCTTCCTCAAAGACACCTCTTCATCGCTTTCATAACTTTTAGCCATTAGACAGAGGTTTATATCTTCATTTTCTGAATCTTTAGAAGATTCCATATCATTGTCATCCCATGTGATGTAAGCTTTCTTCATTTTCTTTTAACTAAAATTTTTCTTTTCAGATTTCTCCATCTTTTTCATGAAGATATGACAATCAACCCTCAAATGTCCAGGTTGATTGCATTCAAAGCATTTTGGAGTAGAAGATGAAATTTTTATCCTTCTTTTAGATTTAAAATTTGGTCGCCTTTGACTTCCTCTGATTTTCAGAAACTTGTTGAACCTTTTTACAAAAAGGCTAAGATCATCATCTTCATCTAGATCAATTTCCTTATCACTTTCTTCTTGGATTGAAGATGAGGCTTTAAGAGCAATTCCCTTCTTTTTCTTGTCATTTTCTTCATGTTGATTTAATCTCAACAATTCCATTTTGTGTTCCTGTAACTTTCCAAATAGAGTAGCAAGAGTCATGTTAGATAAATCTCTTGATTCAGTAATGGCTGTTACTTTAGGTTGTCATTCTCTGCTTAAACATATTAATACTTTGTTTACGAGATCTTCATTTTGAAAATCTTTCCCTAAGGCTGCAAGATGATTTACTATATGTGTGAACCTCTTTTGCATGTCTTGAATGCTTTCATTTGCATTCATCCTAAATAGTTCATATTCATGAGTTAATGTGTTTATCCTAGATCTTTTAACATTTGTTGTGCCTTCATGTGTTACTTGTAGAGTGTCCCACATTTCCTTAGCACTCTTACAATTTGAAATCCTGAAATATTCATCCATTCCCAGGGCAGATGTAATTATGTTTTTGGCTTTTAAATTATAGGAACATCTGTTGTGCCTTCATGTGTTACTAGTACATAGGAACATTTATGGTCCTTTTCCAACACCCTCTTGGAATGGACAACAATATTTTATCTTGTTCATAAATGACTACTCTAGATACGATTACCTATATTTGATACATGAGAAGTCCCCATCCCTAGAGGTTTTTAAGAGTTTCAAGGCTAAAGTTGAACTTCAACTTTGAAAGAAAATTAAGGCTGTCAAATATGATCGTGATAATGAGTACTATGACAGATATGATGGATCAGGAGAACAACGTCCAAGACCTTTTGTGTTTTTTCTCAAAGAGTGTGGAATTGTTCTGCAATACACTATGTCAGACAAACCTAGCATGAATGGTGTAGCAAAATGACAATTAAACTCTTAAGGATATGGTGAGAAGTATGGTTAGTCATTCTTCTTTGCTAGAGTCACTTTGGGGAGAAACCTTAAAGACCACAACTTACATCCTTAATAGGGTGTCAAGTAAAGCAGTAAACAAAACCCCTTATGAACTTTGGATTGGCAAAAATCCAAGCATTAAACACTTGCATATTTGGGGTTGTCCGGCTGAGGCATAACCTTATAGGCCGCATGAAAGAAAGTTGGATTCAAGAACAATTAACTACTACTTTGTTGGTTGTGTCGAATGCTCTCGGGGCTATAAGTTTTACGATCCCACTTTAAGATCCTTTTTTGAAACGGGAAATGTGAGATTTCTTGAGGAAGTTGAGTTTAGGAAGGAGGAGAACATAAGGAATGTTGTTTTAAGGAAAAACCTATTATTGACAGTGCTTAAGTCTTGATACCTATTACTATTCAAGAAAAAACTCCAATAATAGAAAACAATGTCTCAATTATTGTTGATGACATTGTTCAAGAACAGGACAACAATGAGGTTCTTCCTCAAATACCTATACAACAACCTTAGCAACCTTAAGAAGTGTCATTAAGGAGATCTGTTAGAGAAAGGAGAAGTTCAATCTCAGATGATTATATTATCTTTCTCCAAGAACATAAGGATGGCATTGGTTTAATAGAGGATGATCCAATCAACTTTTGTCAAGTTATGCAAAGTTCTAACTCTCAAAATTAAATCAATGTCGTGAAGGATGAGATGAAATCTATGCAAGATGATGGTGTTTGGAATCTTGTTGAATTGCCTAAAGGTGTGAAACCTATTGGTTGCAAATGAATATTTAAAACCAAAAGGGATTCAATGGGCAATGTTGAGAGATATAAGGCTCGTCTAGTCGCTAAAGGTTTTACTCATAAGGAAGGCATTGACGATAAAGAAACCTTTTCTCTAGTATCATCAAAGGATTCTTTTAGAATAATAATGACCCTCGTAGCTCATTATGATTTAAAGCTACATCAGATGGATGTTAAGACTGCATTTCTAAATTGTGACATTGAATAAACTATTTATATGGTGCAACTAGAAAACTTTGTATCAGATGACTTGATGTAAGCTCCATTGGAGCTTGTAGGCCTAGGATCTTCTTCATCAATGGATTCTTTTGCTTCTTGGGAGATGAATGGCTGCGGAATGGAGAAGGAAGAGAGAGAGGAGATGCCACTTCAAGGAGAAGATGAGTCTAGAAGAAGCTCACCACCATAGGAGGCCATGGATAAGAGCTTGGAGGAAGAAAGAGATGAATGAAGGGAGAGGAAGAGAATAGCACGAAATTTTGTGCTCTAAAAGAGCTCTGAAATCTGAAATTTAATTTTCAAATGATCAAAGTTGAAAAAAATGCACACACATGGCCTCTATTTATAGCCTAAGTGTCACACAAAATTGGAGGGAAATTTGAATTTCTATTCAAATTTCACTTGAATTTGAAATTGAATTTGTGGAGCCAAATTTTGGAGCCAAAAATTCACTGATTATGATTAGTGAATTTTAGCTGTGGTTCAGCCCACTAATCCAAGATAAAGTCCAAGATTCTCCACTGAGTGTGCTTAGGTGTCATGAGGCATGTAAAGCATGAAAGACATGCACAAAGTGTGACTATATGATGTGGCAATGGGGTGTAGCAAGAAAATGCTCACCTCTCCCTCTAAAATTTAATTGGATTGGGCTTCTCCCAATTCAATTAAATTTATTTCCAACCACACACATCAAATATTCACTTAATGCATGTGAAATTACAAAACTACCCTTAATACAAAAACTAATCTAGGTGTCCTAAAATACAAGGGCTGAAAAATCCTACATTTCTAGGGTACCTTACATATATTGTGGAGCCCTAAATACAAGGCCAAAAAATAATGAAACCTTAATCTAATATGTACAAAGATAAGCGGGTTCATACTTAGCCCATGGGCCCGAAATCTACCCTAAGGCTCATGAGAACCCTAGGGCCTTCACTTGCATCTCTGGCCCAATATTTTTGGAGTCTTCTATCCAATGCCCTTACGGGGTAGGATTGCATCATTCCCTCCCCCTTGAAAAGGATTTGACCTCAAATCCTGAGGTTCTTGAAACTCTGGGTTTTTTTCCTCAACACCTGTAAAAAGAACAAAAACATATGTATTAGTGGTGTTTGGTATGTTGAAGTAAGGTAAGGTCTGAAAACCCATTTTCTGGGCATCTTCCCATGAAGGAACATGGTTCCTCACCAACTCAATGAGTGGTGCTACAAGTATAGAACAATATGGGACGAACCTTTTGTAAGAGTTTGTTAAGTCATGAAAACCCCAAATTTTTCTTATACTTGGTGGAGTGGGCCACTCAGGAATGACCTTTATTCTCTTAGGGTTCGTGGGAACCCCTTGATCACTATTTAAAAAATTAAAAAAAAAAAGTAATGCAATAAAACATACCTTTTTCTGTATTTTCATGTTGATTATTCCTACCAAAAAGTATGACAAACCTAAGGTGTCCCATATGAGTACCTAAGTTTGAATTGAAACTAAAAATAAGAACAAACCTACCTAATGAGTCCTTATGTACCCAAATCATGAAGATGTTGGGTGCACGAGTGATTTTACAAAAGAGGGTTGCACCACTCAAAACATTCGTCATACCACCTATTTTAGGGATTTGGTGCCTAATAATACATATTTTGGGCACCAACAAAGCACAAGGATTTAGCTCTTGCAAACCAAACCCTCATCCAACAACTCATTTACTTAAGGAATAAACTCAAGCCTAAGAGGTGTGGCAATGCTAACAAGTGTCTTTTTGCAAAGGAGAAAATGTGGAGGTTGTCTAAGAGGGGAAATTTCTTTAATATTTGTGTTTATTTCAAAATTCCTTTCCTTCTTAGCTAACCTCTTGGAGGAGACACTTACCTCGTTACACTCCTCCTTAATCATTAAAGGTTGTCCTTCTTCTTGGGGGTAGATCTCTTCACTAGATTCTTTCCCTTTTGCTTCTTCACTTTCACTAGAGGAAGGTAAAGTAGTAGCCTCATCTTGGCTACTTTAAATGTCTTGGCCCCTCATAATCATGGTTTTCTTGGTGGGGCATTGAGAAGTAATGTGTCCTCTTCCAAGACATTTAAAGCACTTCATGAAGCTAGTCTTCTCTTGGTTGGGCTTAGAAGGTGTCACCCTTAATATGCCTTGCCCTTGGTCTTTCTTTGGATAAGAGTGAGAGCCATAAGATTTTGAAGTAGACTTCCTTTTAAGTTGTTGCTCTATCCTTATTTCCCAATCTAAGTTAGCCTCTACATTGTCCTTCCCATGGAAGTATGGGAGGTTAATGTTAGTCTCTTGAGGCTTTCTTTCCTTTTCTTTCCTATGGGAGTCAGGTCTAAGATGTGACCTATGCCTTCCTTCATAATAGTCACAAAATTCTTCACTTAGGCTCTTGCAAGAGTTATGACTACTATAGGAGACATGTTTTTATTTTCTTAACTCTTTTAGTATTTTCCTTCTTTCTTCTTCCCTTATTTTTTCCTACTCATCTTGATTTATTTTTACCCTCTCTTTTCCTTTTTCTTTTCTTTCTAGTTTTTCTTTCCATAACTTGAGGGAACTCAACTCATCTAAGATTCTAGATAGAGGGTCCTTATGACTAGTACCCTCGCCATTAACACTAGATGAATGATGACTCATGTTGGTTCCTAAGTTGTGGTTCTTTCTTGTTGGGGGTTTGAAAAAAAAGGTAAAAGAAACTATGGTTGAAACTAGCCAAAATAAACACTTAAAGAGGTGTGAAAGATAAGTTAAAAACTAATTGGTAAAAGGTAAACTATCTAGGTGGTTTGACAATGGAAGGTAAATGAAATAAGCTATGAAAGTAAGCAAGAAATGTAAACTAGGTGAATCCTAAGAGTATTTGGATGACCACATTTAAGGTTCCCAACAAAACACTCACAATCCTAAGGGAAAATTGCCTAAAATTATTACACACAAAGGGAGGTAGGGTGACCTATTGGAGGCTCCCAACTTACTTCTAATGAAAGGCCTTTTTGTTACAAAATTTGAAAGCAATGAAAGTAAGTAAATTGTCAATTACAAAATTGAAAAAAGGTCCTCAATTTTGGTGGTTTTTTTCTCTTTGGTGATTCACTTAATTTGGAGTGGTTTTTAGTCCAATAGCTCTTAATGTGGTTGGCCCCTTGCTTCTTGACTCAAATTCTTCAAGGGATGGCACCAATCCTCCTTTCCAATTCCCTATATGGCAACTCACAAACTAGGAAACAAAGAGACAAGCAATAACCAAAGACAAAAAAAAATGAAATGAATGCTAAACCAATGGAGTTTTAACAAGACAATTTTTCAAGGATTATTCAACAATTAAAGCAATGAAAAGGACATAGAAGCAAGCTAGGACTCAAAGAGAAACTTATAATGGCTCTAGAGTAGAGTAAAAAAACTATAAAAAAAAAAGACTCAACAAACCTCTAGCTTTGGAACTTGTTTTCACACTTATTTTAAATTGAAATTTCATAACTAAGATTGGTATAAAATAGGAACCAATTATAGCACAAATTTCGAGCCAAAACAACAAGCACACTTCCCTTTCACTCTTTTTTCTGGACTCTGATTTTCTACCAACTTGTGTGATTTTTCGTATTTTCTCCTTTTATTAAAATCAGTTATTTGTTTTTTTATAACTTTTTTCCGGATGTCTAGAAAATTCAGTAAAAGTTTCAGCTCAAAATTCATAGTGACCAATTCTCAATAATTTTTAGAAGTTCATATGTCCAAGCTGCCAGCACCAGTGATTGCAGACTTCGAATTTTTTTTAGCATGGAATATTGATTGCTTTGGGCTTACTTTCAACCTTCCTATGTATGTTGAACTCACTCGGCTTTTTTACCTAAGTTTTAGGAGTTGAATATTCACTTAGGATCAAAATTTCAGCCAGCAATTCATTCACCAAAACTCAAATTCACAATAGACACAATCATAAGAAAACCTAAAAGTTCAAGAAAAGGTTCACAATCAAAGACTCTCTAAGAATTTTGCATGAACATGTTAAGGACTAATTAGCATGCAAGATTTGACTCAAATAAAAAAAATAGGCTAAAATAATTTCATACACTCATGAACAAATGAGTTAGACAAAGAAACAAGAAAAATAAAATTCAACACAACATGAGAAATCTTATGTGACAAGTTTCATGACTAGACATGACTTCTATGACAAAACTACAATAGGTGAACAAGTCACTCTATATTTTTGAGGTTTTCTTCTACTTTAATGTTTTTGTAAGAATTTTATGGTTTAGGTTTCAGCCACAAAAAATAGCAAGACAAAACTCAAAGGAACCTAAACTCAACACAACTCATGGTTCAAGAACATGAACAAGAAATTTGAACCATAGAAAATCAAATCTAGCTTCTATAGTGTCGCAACCTACCCTTCGGCGGGAGGGCGACGCGAGACTCGCGGGATGCGTGTTCCACGAAAGGAATACGCGCGGAGTCGCCACCAACGTTTATTTGAGGAAAACGTCGGAAAAACCGGAAAAGACGCGATCTACGAACTTTTAAGTAAAAGGTTCGGGAGTTGTATTTACGCACGGGGAAGGTATTAGCACCCAACACGCCCGTCCCAAGGGATGGCAGCCTTTAATCGAATGTGCAAACGTGACTTTGATTTTTATGTTCCCTTTTTATGTCTTTATATCCTTTATACCCTTTTTATATTTTTTCCTTTTTTGTGGTCGACAAGGGTGTTTCCCTTTGCTCCTACGTATTCCTCAATTTGGGATGAGAAAATCAGACCTACGTAGTTCTTTCGGAACAAAGTGTTTGGTTAAGTTGCTTTTGTCTTTTTTTGCAAAAATATGTTTTTATTGAACAAAAGGTCATTTAAGGTGTTGGACCATTAAACGGTCTTTTGATTTTGAAAGGAGAGAAACGTTAAGGCATTGGACCATTAACGATCTCTTGGGGTGGTCGACAAAAGCGGGGCTTTTGCTCCTACGTATCCTCAATTGCGATGAGGAAATCAGACCTACGTAGTTCTTTCTTATCAAGTGATTCTTTTTTACTTTAAGAGGTGATCATTTTAAGGCGTTGGACCTTAAAAATGACCCTTTTTACTTAGTAAGAAATTGAAATGACAAACTTCAAAAACCTATTTTTGTGGACGAGCTTGACTAGGCGAGTTGATTTTAGCCTTAGTTTCACCTTAGTTATTAGTCAATTCAATTAAGAATGAGAAATCCCAAAGAGAAAAAACGTCCGATTGATTTTCCGCTTTATTTTACTAAAAAGATGTTTTTTTTATTATTATATTATTTTTTACCTCTTTTTGATTTCCAACGTGGTTACGGCACGACCGAACGGTCGGAATTTACTTTAACCGAAGTTAACGGATAATACAATTCAAACGATCGGTGGAAATTTATTTTATTTTTAAGTTAAGCGAGAAATGACTTAAGTAAAATGGCTTAAGCACGTCAAAAGGGGGTATAATAAGTAAATGAAACGAGAATAAAAATACACGAAACACAATGTGGACCACCATGGGTACATAGAATGAATCGAAAAGCTTGGTTCGAGGTACTTACCCGTTGAAGATCGAAGAACGATGAAGAACGAATGAAGAACGTCGAAGAACGGTCGAAACCTTTGCGAAATTCTTCACGGAAAACGTTACGGAAACGTTTCGGAAGCGCCTCGGCTTAGATTTTCTTCACGGAAACAATTTTTTCAAGCAAATTCGAAAGAGAGAGAAGTGCCTAAGGGGCTGAACCCTTTTCTTCTTCACTTCCTCCCCTATTTATAGCAAAATAGGGGAGGTGCTTGCCGCCCAGCTCGCCCAAGCGAGCTCAGCTCGCCCAGGCGAGCCAGGTTGCTTCCTCCAGAAGCAACAGCCTTCTGGAGGAATCTTCTGGAGGGCCCAAGTGGGCCTGGGTGCTATTTGCACCCCCATTTTTACTAAGTACACCCCCCTCTGCTTTTTTTGGTGATTCTTTTTTCGTAAAGTTACGGAAACTTATGAATTTCGTAACGATACTTGTTTTCTTTCCGTAATGTTACGGAACCTTGCGGATTACATAATCATCCCCTTTTGACTTACGGAAGGTTACGGAACCTCACTTAATTATGCAACGATGCTTCCATTTGATTTCCGGTGTGTCACGGAAACTTACGGATTGTGCATCAATATTTTTTTTGGTTTTCCGGCATGTCCTGGAATTTCACAAATTTCCTAATGATGGGTGCCAAGCACCTCACAAGGAACAAAGAAAAGTCGCATGTCATCAAGCAAAGGTCCCCGGACGAAATTAGGGTATGACAGTTGCCCCTCTTTACTTGTCTTTTATTGGAGATAAAAGGAAAGTAAAGATAAGACACTAATTTCGTTCCTCTCGATTTGACGAGAGTCGCGGGTGACCATAAAATCTCCACATGCAAATGACTTGTTGTTCCCGGAATTTCACAAATTGCCTAATGATGGGTGCCAAGCACCTCACAAGGACCAAAGAAAGGTCGCATGTCATCAAGCAAAGGTCCCCGGACGAAATTAGGGTATGACACTAATTTCGTTCCTCTCGGTTGACGAGAGTCGCGGGTGACCATAAAATTTCCGCATGCAAATGACTTGTTGTTCCCGGAGGAACAAAAGGTGCAGAAGACTATGTCAGTCTCTGCATGCTATCAAGCGTTCTGTCTTACAGATAGCAAAAGAATGTTTATACGGATAACCACTCGGGTATTTCCGCCCGTCAGCATGACTCAAAAGTCAGTATGACAGATCTTGTGAGTGCGGAAGATGATGTAAATCTCCGTGTGTCAACGGGCTTATCGGCCGCGATTGACGAAGGGTGCAGAATGACCAAATTTTGTCTCTGCGTGCCATCGAACACGACTGTGTCTGAATGGCAAAGGGGTGCGGAATGACCAAATTTTGTCTTCGCGTGTCATCGGGCCCGCCGCCTCTGGATGACAAAGGGTGCAGAATGACCAATTTTTGTCTCTGCGCGCCATCGGACACGATTGTGTCTGAATGGCAAAGGGGTGCGGAATGACCAAATTTTGTCTCCGCATGTCATCGGGCCCGCCGCCTCTGGATGACAAAGGGTGCAGAATGACCAATTTTTGTCTCTGCGTGCCATCGGACACGACTGTGTCTGAATGGCAAAGGGGTGCGGAATGACCAAATTTTGTCTCTGCGTGTCATCGGGCCCGCCGCCTCTGGATGACACAAGGTGTAGAATGACCAATTTTTGTCTCTGCGTGCCATCGGACACGACTGTGTCTGAATGGCAAAGGGGTGCGGAATGACCAAATTTTGTCTCTGCGTGTCATCGGGCCCGCCGCCTCTGGATGACACAAGGTGTAGAATGACCAATTTTTGTCTCTGCGTGCCATCGGACACGACTGTGTCTGAATGGCAAAGGGGTGCAGAATGACCAAATTTTGTCTCCGCGTGTCATCAGGCCCGCCGCCTCTGGATGACAAAGGGTGCAGAATGACCAATTTTTGTCTCTGCGTGCCATCGGACACGACTGTGTCTGAATGGCAAAGGGGTGCGGAATGACCAAATTTTGTCTTCGCGTGTCATCGTGCCCGCCGCCTCTGGATGACAAAGGGTGCAGAATGACCAATTTTTGTCTCTGCGTGCCATCGGACACGACTGTGTCTGAATGGCAAAGGGATGCGGAATGACCAAATTTTGTCTCCGCGTGTCATCGGGCCTGCCGCCTCTGGATGACAAAGGGTGCAGAATGACCAAATTTTGTCTCTGCGCGCCATCGGACACGACTGTGTCTGAATGGCAAAGGGGTGCAAAATAACCAAATTTTGTCTCCGCATGTCACATGACCTCAGGGTCAGTATGACAGATCTTGTGGGGTGGCCGACAAAAGCAAGGCTCTTGCTCCTACGTATCCTCCAACGAGGAACTCAGACCTACGTAGTTCTGGATAACTTGTGAGACTTGAAAAAGTCTCCACCGGAAGATGCTGACATCTCCAGAAAGGGCACAGATGACCTCACTGGCCTTTGCTCATCAATCACACTTGGGGTCACTGAATGACGAGGTGCGGATAACCGTAAGGTGTCTCCGCGGGCTACCAGCTCTTGGGTCATGGTAACAAAAAGCGGTGCGGTCGACAAAAGCGAGGCTCTTGCTCCTACGTATCCTCCAATGAGGAACTCAGACCTACGTAGTTCAGGATAACTTGTGAGACTTAAAAAAGTCTCGGTGTTTTCTCCACTAAAATGCAAACATGCTTTAGCAAAGAGACAAATATTCCAATTGATTTAGAGCAGCATATGCTTTTTTGAGTGAAAAACAATACGTCTACCGGGGAAGGAGAGTATGCTGATGAAATCCCTCATAACCATAAATGAGATTTTGGATGTTAGCATTTCGTTTCTAAATGACCATTTAGAGGAAACACTGGGTTTGACAAAAATAGAAGAAATCCACTCAAAGTGTATCAATCTCGCACAGGTAAGTGTTTCATCCTAATTCCGAACCATAGATATGTCATGACTTGACTTTGCAAATTATTTCCTATCAAATCAAAAATTACATGCATGATCATGGATCAATAGGACTTCCCTTGGGAATGGGTTCTTTTGGTGAGTTTTTTGGCTTTTGATTTTTTGGCTTTTTCCTTTTCTGGTTTTGTTTTGCGCGGGGCGAACAAGTCACCGACGCACAGGATTTTGGTTGGTAATCAAAGGGAGAAGACCACTTTCAGGTCGTGGTTTCCTTTCCTTCCTTTTGTTCATTTGGTGACAATTCTGTATTGTTCAGATATTGTCCGGTCCAAAGACCTTTCTGCACATTTCTTCTGATTTCTTTCGATCCTTGATCAGGAGCTTTCTTTCCTTCCTTTTACTTTCTCCCACTCTTTGGTTGGGAATTTTCTTTCTTTTCTTTTCGCTTTCTCCCACTCTTTGATTGGGAATTTCCTTTCCTCTCTTTTTCCTTTGATTGGAAATTTTCCTTCTCTCCTTTTTTTTTTGCTTTCTCTTTGATTGGAAATTTTCCTTCTCTTTTTTTTCTTTGATTGGAAATTTTCCTTCTCTTCTTTTTGCTTTCGAGGGTAAGGATTGACATTCTCACCCTGGGTCAAGGTTTATGGTGAGTTAGGATTTTGGCTCAAAGTTTGTAGAATGGCTAGACATGATACATGTCAGGGTTTTGGTTTGGTTCAAGGATAAAAGGGATGCCCCTCATTATTTCCATGACACAAATGCAAAAATGATGATTTGGAAACTTTATGCAAAACTGGTCATGCATGCACCTATGCGGACACTCAAGCGTCAAATTTTTATGGTCATGTGATGCTAGGGCTCAGGATTCATTTCCTCTATTTTTAGTCAACCCAACGTTTCCAAAATATGTTCTTTTATCCATTTGTGCATTCATCCGAGTCCATTTCGGGCGTCCGGAAAAATTTTCACAGCATTCACCCTTCAGGTGTATACACATTTTTCAAAAACTAGTTATGATCAGTGAATTTTTTCAAAGAAAAGTTGGAAGTCATCTCTTTTCAAAAGCATGTTGGTTTTTCAGCTAGACAACTTATTTTTCTTTTTTTTTCTTCCTTTTTTTTATCATTATCATTTGTTTATTTCTTTTTCTTGTTTGTCTTTGTTTTTTTTTTCCCTTTTTTTTTCATGAGGTATTTTGCTACCTAAACATGTGTATATTTTTGTGAGGTATTTTTGCTATATACATGCATATCCAAGGTATCTTGCTACCTAAACATACATATATATGTTTTGTAAGGTATTTTTGCTATATACATGCATATCTAAGGTATCTTGCTACCTAAACATACATATATATATTTTGTGAAGTGTGTTTTTGTTTACATACATGCATATCTAAGGTATCTTTCTACCTAAACATACATATATATATTTTGTGAAGTATTTTTTTGTTACATACATGCATATCTAAGGTATCTTTCTACCTAAACATACATATATATATTTTGTGAAGTGTTTTTTTGTTTACATACATGCATATCTAAGGTATCTTTCTACCTAAACATACATATATATATTTTGTGAAGTATTTTTTTTTTGTTACATACATGCATATCTAAGGTATTTTCACTACCTAAACATACATATATATATTTTGTGAGGTATGACTACCTTCCGAGCTTGCGCTTGTTTTATTTAAATTCCCAGGATCCTGAGCAACTAGGTGCGTCCTACTATAAAAAGTGATCAAATAACAAGCATAGATTCAAAAGGTACTAGGTTGCCTCCTAGTAGCGCTTCTTTAACGTCTTGAGCTGGACGCCTAATGATTTGTCGGTCATGGACCTAGTACTTTGCTTACCTTTGGCTTTGGACTTGGTCGCCTATTGGTCGGCCATGTGTCATAGGCAATGCTCTAACCTTTTTATGGATGAGCTGAGGTGAACTCTAGAGGTGGTGGCGGTGTGTCTATTGCCTACTACCGGCCATCCCAATGCTGCCATGGTGTTTCGCCCTGCGCCTGCCTGGGGGCGCAGTACTTCTTGATGAAAGCTCGATTAGTAGGGGGGGCCTGATGACCTTGCTGGGGGCGACAGGCACTCCCTAGAACTAACAGAGACCCGTATTTAGAGCTGGCAACTCCAAGACCCTGTTGGCCTTCTTCGGGTCCACTAGGTGTCTTGCGGGCACAATCCCTGCAAACAATAGATGACATCAGAAATCAGTTGGGGGAGGTGCATACTTACCTATGCCACGACGACATGAACTTGCTGGGGGGAACGGGCGCCCTGTAGGGCCGACAGAGGCCCATAACCAGAGCTAGAAACCCCAGGGCCCTGTTGGACTTCTTCAGGTCCACTGGGTGTCTCTGTGGTTGCGATCCCTGCAAACAATAGATGGTATCAGAAATCAGTTGACCCATATGCATACTTACCCATGTCGGGACGACACAGACCAACTGATACTTTTGCAGGGGGAGATTGGCATTGCGGTCGTTGGGCAGAATGTTGCTAAGTAGCAATGTCATCTATATCTGTGTAAGAGTGGTCATGTTGGTGCGCATGATCTGCACTCGTCTCTTTGCAGCGGCACGGGTGAAATCTTGCCTCGGTATGCATAGTAGCTGTGTGATAGCCTCCCTCTCTGGTTGTGCTCGCACAGTTGGCCCTCCTCCAATATCAGGGGGTGGCCCAGGAACCGTTAAAAGGAAACTACTGGTCCCTTAACCGGGAGTGCAAGTCTCGGTTAAGCATTTAAGGACAGAGCAGCTTAAATTCTCTTAAGGTGCGGATGTGGAGCACACTGAAAATGAGGACACGTAGCCCTCTAAAGGTGAGGGCGTGCAGCCCTCTCAAGGCGAGGAGGTGTAGTCCTCTGGAGGTGAGGGCGTGCAGCCCTCTGATGGCGAGGGCGTGTAGCCCTCTAAAGGTGAGGGCGTGTAGCCCTCTGATGGCGAGGACGTGTAGTCCTCTCAAGGTGAGGACGCGTAGTCCTCTGACAGTGAGGGTAACTAGTACCCAAGGTGAGGGCGTGTAGCCCTCTCAAGGCAAGGACATGTAGTCCTCTAGAGGTGAGGGCGTGCAGCCCTCTGATGGTGAGGACGTGTAGTCCTCTCAAGGTGAGGACGCGTAGTCCTCTGACAGTGAGGGTAACTAGTACCCAATGGTGAGGGCGTGTAGCCCTCTCAAGGCAAGGACATGTAGTCTTCTAGAGGTGAGGGCGTGTAGCCCTCTGATGGTGAGGACGTGTAGTCCTCTCAAGGCGAGGACGTGTAGTCCTCTGACGGTGAGGGTAACTAGTACCCAAGGTGAGGGCGTGTAGCCCTCTCAAGGCGAGGACATGTAGTCCTCTGGAGGTGAAGGAGTGCAACCCTCTGATGGTGAGGACGTGTAGTCCTCTCAAGGCGAGGACGTGTAGTCCTCTGACGGTGAGGGTAACTAGTACCCAAGGTGAGGGCATGTAGCCCTCTCAAGGCGAGGACATGTAGTCCTCTGGAGGTGAGGGCGTGCAACCCTCTGATGGTGAGGACGTGTAGTCCTCTCAAGGTGAGGACGTATAGTCCTCTGACGGTGAGGGTAACTAGTAGCCCTCTGAAGGTGAGGACATGCAGTCCTCTGATGGCGAGGGCGTGTAGCCCTCTGAAGGTGAGGACGTGTGGTCCTCTGATGGCGAGGACGTGTAACCCTACGAAGGCGAGGACATGCAGTCCTCTGAAGGTGAGGGCGTGTAGCCCTACGAAGGTGAGGACATGCAATCCTCTGATGGCGAGGGCGTGTAGCCCTCTGAAGGTGAGGACATGCAGTCCTCTGATGGCGAGGGCATGTAGCCCTCTGAAGGTGAGGACATGCAGTCCTCTGATGGCGAGGGCGTGTAGCCCTCTGAAGGTGAGGACATGCAGTCCTCTGAAGGTGAGGACATGCAGTCCTCTGATGGCGAGGGCGTGTAGCCCTCTGAAGGTGAGGACGTGTGGTCCTCTAATGGCGAGGGCGTGTAGCCCTCTGAAGGTGAGGACGTGTGGTCCTCTAAAGGTGAGGGCGTGTAGCCCTACGAAGGTGAGGACATGCAGTCCTCTGATGGCGAGGGCGTGTAGTCCTCTGAAGGTGAGGGTAACTAGTACCCAAGGCGAGGGCGGGTAGCCCTCTGAAGGTGAGGACATGTAGTCCTCTGATGGCGAGGGCGTGTAGCCCTTTGAAGGTGAGGGCGTGTAGCCCTACAAAGGTGAAGGTACATGACCCTTTAAAGGCGAGGACGTGTAGTCCTCTGAAGGCGAGGACGTGTAGTCCTCTGAAGGTGAGGGCGTGCAGCCCTCTGTTGGCGAGGACGTGTAGTCCTCCAAAGGTGAGAGCGTGTAGCCCTACGAAGGTGAGGACATGCAGTCCTCTGATGGTGAGGGCGTGTTGCCCTCTGAAGGAGAGGACATGCAGTCCTCTAAAGGTAAGGGTGTGTAGCCCTACGAAGGTGAGGACATGCAATCCTCTGATGGCGAGGGCGTGTAGCCCTCTGAAGGCGAGGACATGCAGTCCTCTGATGGCGAGGGCGTGTAGCCCTCTGAAGGTGAGGACATGCAGTCCTCTGAAGGCGAGCCAATAGGTACAAGTACCAAAGGACTTTAACCTTACAAGAAAGCAAGAGGTTAACTCTTTGAGAGGGCCTCTCATCTATTCACTTATTACCTAATATGAACATGATGATTTTTGGGGATGCAAATGTATGCAACCTTCATCTTGAAATGCAGTAAATGCAGGCTTTGTATGCAATAATGCAATGTTATGGAAAATTGTACAATGTTCATGACATTCTTTCTCTATTTTGTGATTTTGATTTTGATTTGATTTTTTTTTTTTGGAAAACACAAATTGACTGTCCTTTTGAAAGAGGTGATAGTCCATGCAACCTTATCCTATCTTTTGCAAATCTCTCTGAGAACTCCCTCAGAGTGTGTGTTTTGTTTGATATAGTCACTTGACCGTTTTTGGAGTGACGGGAATGGAGCCGTTTGATGTTTAATCAATCTATTGAAATTCTAGGGCTTGTCTCCCCTTTTTTTTTTTTGTTTAAAAACATCGACGGGTGTGAACTTTTGATCTGCCCCTATGTTCACTTAAGGCTCATGCACGATACCCCTCATTGCCCCAGTGTAAGGCTTTGAGGTACCAATCGTTGTCTTTCGTCATGACCTTGTAGCTGGGAACCTATTGAGTGAGAACTTCTAATCTGCCCCTAGGTTCGTTTGAGGTTTATGCATGGGGCCTTTCATTGCCCCGGTGTAGGGCTTAGAGGTACCAATTGTTGTCTTGTTTTCACGACCTCGTAGTGAGGAAGAATGAAAGAAGCAGTTGATTCTTGCAAAAAGAATTTTCCAAGGACGAGAAATAGTTGAAGGATTTTTCAGTTGATGGATTAAGTCAAATGACTCCTATGTAGAAGCAAGATGTTTTGATGTCTTGATGATGCTAAAGGATCAAGTGCTTCTAAGTTTTATTCAAGACAAGAATCCAAGAAAATCAAGATATATGATCAAGTTTGATCTCTTAGAATCTTTAGGAAGAAGTTTCCAAATTGAAACAAACAAAAGGTTTGACCAAAGAATTCTATCATTTCAAATTGAGATTTGCTCTCTAGTAATCGATTACCAGCAGTTGAAAATGTTTTAATTCAAATTTTTAAAACCTGTAATCGATTACATAAGTCTTGTAATTGATTACCAGTGGGGATTTTCAGAAAATAATTTCCAAGAGACATATCTATTCAAATGTTTTATGAACGGCCATTCAAATGTTTTAAAGAGAGTTTTCATTGCCCAAACAGTTTTATCCTCTCGAAAGATCAAGAGTTTTTCTGAACTGAAATGTCTTATCCTCTCAAAAAGATTCCTTGGTCAACCACTTGCATATTCAATAAGGAATTTTTGATTGATCTTCATTTTACAATCTACCTCTTTTAAGAGAGATCTCTTCTTCTCTTCTTCTTATTTCTGAAAAGGGATTAAGAGACCGTGGGTCTCTTGTTGTAGAGGATTCCTGAACACAAGGGAAGGGTTGTCCCTGTGTGGTTCAGACTTTGTAAAAGGAGTTTTACAAAGAGAGTGGAAAATCTCAAGTGGGTTGCTTGAGGACTGGACGTAGGCGCAGGAAGTGGCCGAACCAGTATAAATCAAGTTTGCATTCCTCTCTTCCTTTAAACTTCTTTTATTTATTGCTATTTATCTTTTGCTTTAAAGAAGTTTATTTTGAATTGTCTTTAGAGTAATTCATGTTAAGGGTGCATTGTTAATCCAAAAAGAAAGAGTGATAGTTCAATTGGGGAATAGTCTTTGCATCTTAATTCAACCCCCCTTTTTCTTAAGGTAACTGAGGCCATTTGTCCAACATCCTATTCTTGATAACTCACTTCTCTCTAAAAAGACAAAATGAGGTCACATGAACGTCTATATTTTTACTTGAAAACACAGTCAATCAAATGCCTTTTTATTTTTTTATTTTGAAACTTATTTTTTATTTTGAAACTTATTTGTTTTGAACTTTGCTCGTTGTTTTACAGCACCCCCACCAACGTGCAAGATGAGTAATCTCTGATTGAACGGTCTTGGAAGTCAACACTCAGGAGCGCAGGTTGCTTGAGCAAACATACCAATGGCTTACACTCACATTCCGGTGGAAGTTGAATAAGAAAAGATGTGTTTGTGAGAGGATGAGAGAGACAAGGATGTCCATTTTATCCATATCATTTAGCATTGTAACTGTGGTTTATAATAATGGCATAAACTTGAAAATCCTGATGAGTCATAACAACAGCTTCCAGAATTGCCCCATGTATGGTGTTGCTTGTCAATGTTAGGATTCAACAAGCGATTCTCCTCAAATTTCAGCCAGCCCGTATCAATTAGACTTCACACTTTATGCTTCGGGGTCATACAATGCTCAATGGAATGCCCCGGGGCTTCTCCGCGACAAGCACACGTTGCGTTCGAGTCGTATTCTTGGAGAAATGGAGGTTGATGAACCTCGGCTAGGGTTATGGCTACCATTGAATTATTAAGTAGATATGGGAGCAAGTCAGCATAGGACACTGGAATTGGGGTGAATTCTACAGGCTTTCTCGCTGCAAAATTCACTTCTTGGTTGGTGTTTTTGGTTTGTGCTAAAGGTGGTGTTTGTCATTGGAAGTGCGGTAGGTAGGCTTTGTGGTTGATTTTAGGGATGACCTTTGTGGATAAAATGGCAGTAGGTAAGGAGAAGGTTTGTTATTGGCTGAGTAATGACATTGTTGGGTTGATGGGAAACTTGGCCGTACAGGAATGGCAGTCATAACATGGGCTTCTCCCTTATTCTCACCCTCTTCATTTGCCCCAGTTTTCTCATTCGTCCAAGTGGGATGATTAAATTTTCCTCTTTTCAGACCCGCTTTGATCCTTTCACTGGCGAAGACCAAATCTGCAAAGCTTTGAGGGTGCGTAGCCCACCATCTTTTCATAGTAGAGTACCGATAATGTGTCTACCATCACGATTATCGTCTCCCTTTTTGCACATGTTCTGTAGTTGCATCCTATCCGGAACCATATCAGAATAGTACTGATACTGCCTAACGAAGGCAACCATTAGGTCCTTCCAAGTATGGACTCGGGAAGGTTCCAAGTTAGTGTACCAGGTAACAGCTACCCCAGTAAGACTTTCTTGGAAGAAATGTATTAGCAATTCCTCATCATTGCGTATGCCCTTATCTTCCGACAATACATCTTTGGATGGTTCTTGGGGCAAGTAGTCCCCTTGTACTTGTCAAAGTCCAGCACCTTGAACTTGGGAGGGGTGATGATATTGGGTACTAGGAACAACTCTTCTAGGTTAGCAAAGGAATAATCTCCACCTCCTTCAATGGCCCTGAGCCTTTCCTCTAGATGATCCGCCTTTCCCTTTTCGGCCATAGCAGGAGGGGCTCTTCCCACCGCAAAATGCAATGGTTGTGGTTGCGGGCGAAACTGAGGGCCCTCCAAAGTGTTTTCAAAGGGTATACCACCAACTGCTTGCCCTTCAGTGGCATATCCGAGCCAAGGCTCGAAGTCAGCTAGATTGTGGTGGGGAATTTCATGTGTCTCCCCCATGGTTTGAGAGATATGTGCCTGATCAGATTGAGGTCATTGGTTCTCAATGAGTATCGGAGTGGAGTTATTGAGATTTTCATTGAGAATGTATGCCACATTGGGTGATGTATAGTTGGGAGGCCAGCCATATGGTGGGAAGGCATGCTTGTTTTGAATTTGCGCATAATGGGGGGCCGCCCGTACTTCCCTAATCTTTACCATTTGCTCTTTCATGGCCTCCATGTCGACCTTCATCTGCTCTTGCACCTTCTCTACTTCACCCATTATTCTAGCTCTAGCACAGGTTCGATAAGGGCGCCGTAAAGCGTGTTTTTTTCTTTTTGATAATAACAATTAAGTTCATTTTTATTTTATTTTATTAATTTTTATTTTTTTTTCTTTTTCAAGGAAAGAATGCAATGAGCAATGCAACCAATGAAAAGCATGGATGTATGTGAATGATACACAGATGAAGTATTGCGAATTTTTACGCAGGACGTGGGGTTGAATCAATTTTAGATTTTTCAACATGGTTCATGACATCTTGGTCAAGGTGAAACTGGAAGTAATAGGGACATCAACAGTCCTAAATGTGTTTGGCAGTAAATGAAGCAGTGATGTAACTCGATTCTTTTTTTTTTTGCCCCAATTTTGCAAGACGGTTACTTCCATATTTCAACTTGACTTGATGAACCTTTTTGTAAAAGCATGAGCTTGGTTCAACCCTATAATCCAATGAATGGCAATTCTGATCGCCAATACTTCAACAACATCTCATAGGGATGAATGACTCGGGCATACTTTAAGCCGTGCACAGAAAATGTAATTATGAAATTGAGATGCCCGAAGAAACACCATTTCCTAGTTAACCATGCATTAGGTACCATGTTCAATTATTTTGTTTTGTTGTTGTGTTTTTTTTTTTTAGAAGTGGGTTTATGATCCCAACATGGTTGGCTCATGGTGCCTAACACATGCAACTAAGAATGTAGTGTGAAGTTTCACACTTCCCCTTTTTTGTTTTTGTTTTGTAGAGGAAAACGCAAGGA